>NC_134569.1:185996566-186296566 GCF_050947875.1 Dermacentor variabilis
TCCTGGAGGGCCTTAACAGCGTAGACTGCGGGAAGAAAGTACACGGATACGTCAAAGCTTTCCTCTCCAATAGAACAGCAACAATAGGTTTGGGAGAGATTCGATCACAAAAATTCCCCACACCAAACAAGGGGACACCCCAAGGTTCAGTAATTTCCCCGATACTCTTTAACATCGCTATGATTGGCCTAGGGCATAAACTAAGCAAAATCGAAGGCATAAAACACGCCATTTATGCAGATGACATCACTATCTGGGCCACTAAAGGCTCGCTGTGCCAAAAAGAAAGCTATCTGCAAGAAGCAGCCACTTGCGTGGAAGAATACGTCGGGGAAAGAGGCCTTGAGTGCTCCACGGAGAAATCCGAGCTTCTGAGAATTACACGGGGCAAGAAAAGCAAAGAAAGCCTTAACATATGGCTAAAGGGGCAGCCGATACCCGAAAGCCAACAAATCAGGATCCTTGGAATGTGGGTGCAATCCAACCAGCGCTGCACCCACACGCTGAAAACACTCAAGCAGTCAACAACCCAAATAGCACGCATGATCACGCGGGTGTCACAAAAGAGATATGGGATGAAAGAAGGAGACACACTTAAGCTGGTTGGCAACCTGGTGGTCAGCAGGGTCGCATACTCACTCCCGTACTTCAACTGCGCCAAACAGGAAATACAAGAAGCGGACACAATTTTACGCAAAGCGTACAAAACAGCACTTCACCTGCCGAACAATACATCGACAGAGAAACTAATGGCACTTGGTTTAAGCAACACCTTCGAAGAATTAAAAGAAGCCCAAAGTATCGCACAGCTCATGAGACTCCAGCAGACCAAAACGGGAAGGGAACTGCTAATAAGGCTAGGCTTCGCGGAATCAATCAAAGAAACCCAAAGAACGGAGGGGATTCCTGATGAATATCGGAAAACATACACTGTTAGCCCCCTACCCAAAAACATGGACCCAAACCTCCACACGGCGCGAAGGGACGCAAGGGCGAAATACGTCGAAAAGTACCTGGCCACAAAAAACACAACAGTATACACAGATACTGCAGTATACGCCAAGCAAAGAGGCACAAACATAGTAAAGACAGCTGCGATAGTAATAAGCCAGGACTACAAAGAGATCAGCAGCGCGTCAATGAAGGACTGCTCGGTAACGGAAGCTGAGGAAATAGCCGTAGCTCTAGCGGCAGTGGAGGGCTACCGATCCGACAGGTCTTTAACAATACTCACCGACTCGCAAACTACGTGTCGGAATTACATGAACGGCAGAATAGGACGCAGAGCGCTTCACATCCTCCGCTCCTGCAGGGCTAACAACAAAGTCAGGCATACAATTTTCTGGGTACCGGGACACGCTGGAATAGAAGGGAACCTAAGGGCGGACAAGGCAGCTCGAGAGCACACAAACCGAGCGGCCACAAGCACCGACCCTGAGGAACCCATACCAGTCAACCCAAGCTACTCAGACATTTTGAATTACTATAAGGGGGTCCGAATCAAATACCCTCCACCCCACAACAGCCTAAATCAGCATGAAGCAACCTCTTGGAGGAGGCTGCAGACAGGAACATATCCAAACCTAAACACACTAAGCAAGGTGTTTCCCACCCAGTATAGAGACATTTGCCCCTGGTGCGGCGCCAAGCCCACCTTATATCACATTACATGGGAATGCGTTCAGAATCAACAATTCCTTCAAATAAAAGACCCGAGTGCGGAGCAGTGGGAGAGGGTGCTCTCCAGCAGCGACCCGAAAGTCCAGCATGGACTAGTAAGGCACGCTCGCCGAGTAGCCACCCTCAGTGGTGCCCTGGAATAGGGGCGTCGACCCTGCGCAGATGGGGAAGAAGACCGTGAAGACGGCCGACCGCATCTGCCACCGCTAATTTCTAACCAATTAGAGCAAATAAAGTTTTTCCTCCTCCTCCTCCTCCAGTTTCTCTTACCTCTTCTTGCGCCGAGTGTCATCGTGCTTGGCGCTCTTTGTCGTCATCGTCTCTTTATAGTCACAGCACTTACGTCCACGAGGGCAGTCTCTCGTCATCTTTTTCTTCACTGCGTCTTCACTGGCATCGTCATTTGGTCTTCATGACGAAAGGCTTGCGATTGAATGCGCATTCTGAATGGTGTTTCACACCGCTAGAAGTTCAATTCCTGTGAAACTTATGGAAAGGCAATCTTATAAGCTGGACGACACCACCACAGACCACGATACCGCGGAGATATAACACTCCCAGCAGATATGAAAAACGCTGGCAAGTGTCATATTTTCGCAGGGCTATATTTCGTGCAAAATATTGTAACGATACATTTAATTTTCATGAGATGAAGTGGATCTTTACAGCTGTAGAATACGGCTTCCGAGAGGCGGTATTTCGAGAAGAGCCACTCACTATTCGTCGTTGGCTCTACCGCTGCCTAGCCGCTCTTGTCGCCAGGAGCAGACACTCTGAGCGAATAATAAGATGAATGGGAAATCAAAGTAACCGCTGCAACATATAGCCCATAGCATTTACGGCAAGAGCACGTTCCATTTCAGCCAAGTGCAACGCCGCACGTCCTACTTGTTTGAAACGGCACCGCATCTTGGGCTCCGAACGGTTCTGCTCCGCCTATCGCACTTATAGGATCGTTATGACGAACACCCTGTTACAAATAGAGAAGGATCAGGGGTAGAGGCAGATAATCGGCAATAGCTCCCCTCAAAGAAAAACCAAAACACAAGCTGAAAGAGCGTCGCGCGGTTGCTTGCTGCGCATAACAATTCTGCAGCAATCGCTACGCAATCGGTTTCTCCAATAACGACTGCCTAGCGCGAAAAGAGCGTGTCGGCCAATGGACGCAGCGCGATTGGCTCTCGCCAAGACGGACGGGAGCGTTCATTTGTTTCTCCCATCTGCTCTTCCCTTCTTTTTCTCCCTCCCCCCCCCCCTCCGCCATATTATGATACCGCGCACACTTCACGAGACTCGCGGAAAGAAAATCGCGGGTAGGATAAACACGCCTCGCGCTGTCGTCGGCTGGCCACGCAACCGCAACATCACGAAAACGTCGAGGAGCGGGAGAAACGGGGAAGGGGTTGAGGAGAGGGTGGCAGCGTCCCAAATTGTTTTTCCGCCGCAGAACAACCACCCTTTCCCTCCCTTTCCAGCGCACCCTCGCCTCTCTCGGGGGTCCGGACGAGTTGGTTCTCCGAGAGGCCAGCAAAACGTTTTCGAGTAGTAAGTGGTCGCCGCCAGCACACGCGACCGCTGACGGAGCTCCGCTGCTGGGCGCTATTAGACCCGTAGCCCTCGCTCTCTGCTGGACCAGCCATGCGGCTAGAACATTAGCAAAAAATAAAGGCGCCTGCGAAGACAGAAACTGACCATTTCCGCGTTCCGCCCACCCCCCTTTCCCCTTCCTTCGCGCTCGGCCTCACCCTCCACCTTCTACAGTCCGCCCGCTCGCGTGCTTTTTCGGCTGTTGTTGGGTCATACAGTGAGAGCGTGTCTTTCTCGTAACAACTCTTTTGTTTGTGTTTATTTTTTATCCCTTTTTTTTCAGTTTCGTTCTTTGCACAGTTTAAAACGAGTTTTGCGCGTATGTGTCTTTAACGCCTAATACTGTGTTTCCTTCTCGTTTTCTTATTTTTCGCCAGAGGAAGAGAATCGTGATCGGGCCGTTGAGCGGCGGAATGTTTCGAGGTGCGACATGTTTTTTTTTCTCCAGGACGGACTGGCACGTCCTCACCCTCTTTCTTTCCCTTCTCTCTCGTTGCCGTATTACGTGAGCGAAACACTTTTTCCTGCACTTCGCGAGTTTTCAGACGCAGTTCACACGCTGGGAGAAAAAGGAAAAAAGAAAAGGACACCAGAACGGCCTCAGAAACGCGCACACGCCGTTTTGGCGAAGTGAGACGCACTGATGGCGTTTTCTTTTTTCTCTTTTTCTCTCTTTTTTTCTTGCAGGCTCACGCTTTATACCTGCCACGTTGGCTCTGTTTTAAGGTTGCACCTTCGCAGGAAATAGGCACTTTGCTTACGTAGCTAATGTGCGCTCTCGAAGCTGTGAAGCCTAGTACACCTGAGAGAAAATGCTACGAGACACTCAGAAGTGGTCCTGTGCACCCAGGGAAGTTCCCGTTATAGAGCGATTTTCAATTAGTTTCATCGCCGTTGCGCGTGCCACATCTCTGGGCAAAATACTTGCATAGGGCATTTGTATGAAACTGCCTCCATCCACTGTTTGGATCTGACTGCTGGTACGATCTGTTGGGAACTCGGCGCTGACGCCCGTGGTTGTACCTGGGTCGCAAGCCCCAAGGGTAGCGTTGGCCTGGCGGCCTGGGGTACAACTCGAAGCATCCGAAGGTCCCGGCAAAGCATGAGTCGACTGGTAACAACGAAACAACTTGTTTATTTTAACATCGCAAAGAGTTGGCGGTCAGGTTTGACCGAAGTAGAGAGACGGGAGAGCACTTCACTCAACTGAAGAAATCGGAGCCCTCTTCTGGCGTCCGGGGGCAGCTGTTTTTATACTCTCGCAGTTGAGGGCAAGAAGGAACCCCTCAAAAGACGAGCACGTGAATGTACAATGGGCTAATGGTGACGCACACTGTCGTAGCGACGCCGTAGCACCATGTCGTGGCGCTGCGCACGATCTCGTAGCACCTGGTCGTGGCGCTGCGCAGCACACTGTCGTGGCGCTGCCGGTCGGACACAATGACTGTAACGAGAAGATGGTCCCTGCTTTGGCATCGCCTGTTTCGGGCACAATGACTGGAACGAGATCCCTGCTTTGGCATCGCCTGTTTCGGGCCCAATAACTGGAATGAGATCCCTGCTTTGGCATCGCCTGTTTCGGGCACAATGACTGGAACGAAATCCCTAGGCGGTCGCATCGCCGCAGACGCGCCTGGAAACACCTGGCGATGAGTGTTGCGGTGACGACGATCGGGCCAAAATGTCCGCCGCCCCGCCGCCGTCGCGCCGGCAAAACCACGTGTCGCAGGCGAAACGCAACAGACCGCCCCGCCGGGGAAAGGAGATCCCGATGGACAGGGGACTGCATCCGCTGTCCGGAGGGATGTCGCTCGATGATGCTCATAACCGAAGTCGGGCGTCCCTTGACGTTTCTTGAGCGCAGCGCACAGAGAAGGCCTCGTTCTCTCGTTCAGGTTCGCACGGGACACTGCAAAGTGACTTCGGGAGAGTTCACATTTTTGTTCTCGTTCCCGGCAAGCGTTAGAACTACGCTGAAAACTCAACCGCTCAGTCAGCAAGCACGGCACAACCCTCACTAAGCCCTGCCAGGCTCTTTCCCCTTTTTATACCACTGCCTAGTTCCTTACAGTAGTCTAGCATCACTCAGAACGCGTCCACAAATTGAAAAATTGCACTAGAAAGCATATCATCACTTTGAAACACTAAACAAAAGCAATATGTTAAAAAAAATCCTGCCTCAGGAAGAAAAACATCAGTAACAAACAATTTTGAGGCTGATTCCTACGTTAGGGGCTTCGACTTAAGCCATCGGCGTTACCGTTGAGACTCCCCTTTTTGTAACGCACCTCAAAGGAATATTGTTGTAAAGCGAGGCTCCAGCGCAGGAGGCGGCCATTTTTGGGAGAGATGGTCTGCAGCCATTGGAGAGGGCAGTGATCTGTCTCAATGATAAACCTCGAGCCGGCTAGATAGCATGACAATTTCTGAACGGCCCACACGAGACATGCACACTCTTTCTCGGTGGCGCTATACGCCTGCTCACGACTGGTCAACTTACGACTAGCATACAGGACGGGGTGTTCTACTTCTCCATTTTCCCGTTGGCACAGTACAACGCCCATGCCTCGCTCACTAGCATCGCACTGAACAATGAACCCTTTTGTATAGTCTGGCGATCGTAGCACAGGCTGGCTTGTTAGGGCACTCTTTAGGGCGCTAAAAGCTCTTTCCTTTGTCTCGTCCCAGACGACTGTTTGAGGCTCTGTCTTTCTTAGAGCATCCGTCAGGGGAGCCGCGATATCAGAGTACCTAGGGATGTACCTCTGATAGTAGCCGGCGACACCTAAGAACGACCGAATATCGGTCTTTGTGCGCGGTTGCGGAAAGTCTCGCACAGCGGCCACTTTTATTTCAGAGGGGCGGCGACGACCCTGACCAAACACGTGACCGAGGTAGACAACCTCGGCCTGTGCTAACTGGCACTTAGGAGCCTTTACTGTCAAGCCTGCTTCGCGCAGGCGGGTTAGCACTGCCCGCAAGTGTGTCATATGCTCAGACCAGGATGCGGAGAATATCGCTACGTCGTCTAGATACGGTAAAGCGAATTCTTGCTGTCCCCGCAACACTTTATCCATGAGACTTGAAAAACAGTATGGCGCGTTCTTCAAACCAAAACTCAACACTTTAGGACGGAATGTTCCCATTGGTGAAATGAACGCCGCATACCTACTAGCCTCTTCTGTAAGTGGAACCTGCCAATAACCCCTGACAAGATCTAGGGTGGAAATAAACTGAGCGCTACTAACTTTCTCAAGGCGCTCCTCGATGTTAGGGATCGGATAAATTTGATCCTTAGTGATGGAATTAAGCCTGCGGTAGTCGACGCAAGGACGAGGTTCCTTGCCCGGTACCTCAACTAAAATCAAAGGGGAGGTATAATCACTCTCACCTGCCTCAATAACACCGAGCTGTAGCATTTTCTTTACCTCAGCCTCCATAATATCGCTCTGGCGGGGTGACACCCGATACGCCTTGGATCGTACTGGCTCTGGGGAGGTAAGTTCTATATCATGAGTAAGTACAGAAGTCCTACCAGGCCTCTCAGAGAACAGACCTTGAAACTCTTGTAATAGCTGGTGTAGTTCGGTTTTCTGCTCAGGCGACAGCGGTGCTTTACTGATAAGGTCACTAATGACTTGACCGGTGTCTTCCCTGTTCGTCACTGAGCCTAGTCCCGGAAGCTCGACCGGAAGCTCTTCAGGAACGTTTACCATCATGCACACCACTGCTTCCCTTTGTCTATAAGGTTTGAGCAGATTACAGTGGTAAACTTGCTGTGCTTTCCGCTTTCCTGGCAGACTTACCACGTAGTTAACGTCCGACAGTTTCTGAACAATTCGCGCTGGGCCCTCCCACTGCACGTCTAGTTTGTTGTTTAGCGATGTGCGCAATATCATGACCTCATCGCCAACCTCAAAACGACGGGCCCTGGCTGTCCGATCATAATAAACCTTGGCCCTCTGCTGGGCCTTTGTCATTGCTTCACCTGACAACTCCTGTGCCCTTCTTAAGCGTTCGAGGAGCTTAAGCACGTACTCCACCACGACTGGGTCGTCGCCCCTACCTTCCCACGATTCTCGAAGCATGCGAAGCGGAGATCGAAGCGAGCGACCGTACACCAGTTCAGCTGGCGAAAACCCCGTAGCCGCATGCGGCGCGGTCCTTAAAGCAAACATCACCCCAGGCAGACACAGCTCCCAGTCAGTTTGATGTTCAAAACACAAGGCTCTCAACACGCGCTTCATGACGGAGTGGAGCTTCTCAACGGAATTCGACTGTGGGTGGTACACTGAGCTGTGTAACAGCTTTACCCCACACCTTTCGAGAAAAGTTGTCGTCAAAGCGCTAGTAAACACTGTGCCCTGATCTGATTGAATTTCTGCAGGAAAACCAACTCGCGCAAATATGGACAGTAGTGCATTGACTATCTCAACTGAGCTGAGTTCTTTAAGCGGCACTGCTTCAGGGAACTTTGTCGCTGGGCAGATCACAGTCAAAATGTGTCTGTACCCCGTGGCTGTTACCGGCAGAGGTCCCACTGTATCAATAACGAGCCGTCTAAAAGGCTCCGTAATGATAGGTACCAATTTCAACGGCGCCCTCGATTTGTCCCCTGGTTTGCCCACCCGCTGACAAGTGTCACATGTCCTCACGAAATGGTCTGCGTCCCGAAAACACCCTGGCCAATAGTACTCTTGCAAGAGACGGTCCTTAGTTTTCTTAACTCCTAGGTGTCCGGACCACGAACCCCCATGTGACAAGCGCAACAGATCCTGACGATAGCATTGAGGCACGACCAGCTGATCGAACTCCACTCCTCGGCGGTCTAGATACTTCCGGTACAGGACTCCACCTCTTTCCACAAAACGCGCAGTTTTCCTGGCGATACCTTCTTTGACATTGCAGCGCACGTTTTCCAGGCTGCCATCCTTTTTTTGCTCGGCTATCAAAGCCGACCGGCTGACTTTTAGCAACCTATCAAGTCCGTCTGACGTAGGCGCGATGAGCAAATCAGTAGATAGCTCTTCTAACTTTCCCGTGTCGGGCATTTCCTCTCCAGTATCTGGCGCCTTTAACGTTACAGACTCAAGTTTATTCAGTTCGGGCGTGCTCGGAATATCAGCTTGCTGCGCCTCTGACCCTTTTTCGTTGTTTGATAACGTCGGCCCCGCAACTATCGCCTTTGCAGCGAGCTCCCGAACCTTCGATCTGGTTAAGGCCTGAACACTAGCTTCACCAAACAAAAGCCCCTTCTCGCGCAGGAGGTGATCGGACCTGTTTGAAAATAGGTACGGGTACTGGGGTGGCAGCATAGATGACACTGCCGCCTCCGTCTCAAGCGCTCCGAAAGGTCCTTCAATAAGCACTTTTGCTACCGGCAGACACACGCTATGAGCTTCCACGGCTTGCTTGATCCACGCGCACTCGCCCGTGAACATATGGGGTTCTACGTAAGACGGGTGAACTACATCCATCGTAGCTGCGGAATCGCGAAGCACTCGGCACTCTTTCCCGTTTACGAGGAGGTCTCGCATGTAAGGCTCAAGAAGCTTCATGTTCTCGTCAGTGCTGCCTATTGAAAAAAACACAACTTTTGGTGTTGTTTCCGGACACTGCGCCGAAAAGTGACCCGGCTTCTGGCACGTATAACAAACGCCCGCTCGCCTCATCTCGAACCGCTTTCTGCGTTCGGCTTCGGCTGCCGTCTCTTTACGTTTGGTCGGATTGCTTTCACTCGCATCCTCACTACGCGTGTCCCCCTTAAATCTCATGGGCGTGAACCTTGGCCTCTCAGACTTGGAGCCAAATTCACCCTTTTGACCGTCCTTAGCTCCGCGAGCTCGACGCGTCACAAACTCCTCGGCTAGCTCAGCGGCTCTAGCCACCGTACTCACGTCTGGCCTATCCAAGACCCAGTATCGCACGTTCTCCGGTAACCGACTATAAAACTGTTCTAGCCCGAAACACTGCAGAACTTTATCGTGGTCACCAAACGCTTTCTCTTCTTTGAGCCACTCCTGCATGTTCGACATAAGCCTATACGCAAACTCTGTATATGACTCACTTTTGCCTTTCTCATTTTCCCGAAACTTCCGACGGAACGCTTCCGCAGACAGCCGGTACTTTTTTAGCAGACTCGATTTTACTTTGTCGAAATCCTCTGCTTCCTCTCTATCCAAGCGAGCGACTACGTCGGCCGCCTCGCCGGGTAACAAAGTGAGCAAGCGCTGTGGCCACGTTTCCCGAGAGAACCCCTGCTTCTCGCACGTTCGCTCAAAGTTAACCAGGAACAAACCAATGTCCTCTCCAAGCTTAAACGGCCGCATCAGGTCAGTCATTTTGAACAATACGCGTTCTCCTGCACCGTGTGCCTGACTTCCATTACGAGCGCGTTCCATCTCTATCTCGAGACGCTTCATTTCCAAAGCGTGTTGACGGTCACGCTCTTCTTTTTTCTCTTGTTGCTCTCGCTCTTTCTGTTCTTTACGTTCGCGCTCTTCTCTTTTTGCAGTCTCCCTCTCTTCAATAGTCTCAAGGCATTCCGACAGCTCGTCATCCTCAGCCTCTAACTCAAGAATAGCCTTTATCAGTTCTGGTTTTCTGAGTTTGTCTGAGACATCCAGACCCAACTCTCTTGCAAGCTCCAACAATTTCGGTTTGCGCAACGACTTCAAATCCATGGCTGCTCTGAATGCTGCTTTCTCTACTGCTTACTATTGTCTTGCCGCAAACTAACCCGGCAGCAACGACAACCACAATTACCAGCTCTGTTTCTGACACTAACAAAAAGCCTGGCAACGCTCAGAAGAAGAAAGTCCCGCACTCACCAAACCTCGCAGGCAGGAATTCCGCGCAGTCGTTCCGCTGCAGGCAACCAGTCGTCACACAGGGCTCGTTGCACTGCTCCCGGATCGTCGTTGAGCTGCTCAGCATACTGTCAACTGCATCTCTTTGCTGCTGGCCTCCGTTGTCGTGATCTCGCCGCTGGCAGACAGTTGTTTGAAGTCGTAGGCGATCTCACCGCTGGCAACCAGATATTTGGATCTGACTGCTGGTACGATCTGTTGGGAACTCGGCGCTGACGCCCGTGGTTGTACCTGGGTCGCAAGCCCCAAGGGTAGCGTTGGCCTGGCGGCCTGGGGTACAACTCGAAGCATCCGAAGGTCCCGGCAAAGCATGAGTCGACTGGTAACAACGAAACAACTTGTTTATTTTAACATCGCAAAGAGTTGGCGGTCAGGTTTGACCGAAGTAGAGAGACGGGAGAGCACTTCACTCAACTGAAGAAATCGGAGCCCTCTTCTGGCGTCCGGGGGCAGCTGTTTTTATACTCTCGCAGTTGAGGGCAAGAAGGAACCCCTCAAAAGACGAGCACGTGAATGTACAATGGGCTAATGGTGACGCACACTGTCGTAGCGACGCCGTAGCACCATGTCGTGGCGCTGCGCACGATCTCGTAGCACCTGGTCGTGGCGCTGCGCAGCACACTGTCGTGGCGCTGCCGGTCGGACACAATGACTGTAACGAGAAGATGGTCCCTGCTTTGGCATCGCCTGTTTCGGGCACAATGACTGGAACGAGATCCCTGCTTTGGCATCGCCTGTTTCGGGCCCAATAACTGGAATGAGATCCCTGCTTTGGCATCGCCTGTTTCGGGCACAATGACTGGAACGAAATCCCTAGGCGGTCGCATCGCCGCAGACGCGCCTGGAAACACCTGGCGATGAGTGTTGCGGTGACGACGATCGGGCCAAAATGTCCGCCGCCCCGCCGCCGTCGCGCCGGCAAAACCACGTGTCGCAGGCGAAACGCAACACCACTCATTTGTTTTCATTATTCCTTTCTTTCATTCCTTCTTGCTTTCTTTCTTTCATTCCTTCTTGCTTTCTTTCTTTTTTTTCATTCACTCTTTCTTTTCCAAGTCTGTTCCCAGATGCTTCAGCTGACTTTAAACCTTACTTTGCTTGATATTGCATAGAGATCGAATGAGGAGTCGATGGCTCAAGATGACCACATTGTGATCATAACAGAAACATGCAGCACAGGTTCCTGGCTGAGGCCGTAACAGCGTGAATCAAACGAAGGCATACAAGTAATTCACGCCAATCATTGCGCAGGACCAACTGGACGCGGCGTCACCGGGCAACGCGACACGACGGTGTCATACGTCAGAAATTTGCTCCAAGTGGTTTTTGTGTGGCATGCGATAGCCAAGATGTGATTAGACTTCGTTCGCCTCTGGCGAATGAAGTCCGTGTGAAGTCCGTGCGTTGTCCGTGTGATTTCAAGCTGCTGAATGCTGTCGCAGCATTCAACAGCTGGTGACCTTCAGCAGCTGGCCCACCGTGGTCATTGTTTTTTTTTTTTTTTTGTGGTCGCTCACGGCACGCTGAGCGATGAAGTAGCTGCAGGCTCACGATGTATTCGTCATTGTATAAAGGAATAAGTCATTGGACGCCAGGCTATCACCTGTCCGCCTTGCTCGCGGGGTACGGCGATCACTGTGGCAGTTTGACTCAGTAAATGAAGTAAATATAACGCAGCGTCGCTAGTGCTTGGGCAACGAGTGAATAGCCTTGCGCAACTATAGCCATAATCAGAAAGTACATTTCGCTTATCTTTAAAGTGAACCTTTCTTTGTCGACTTAACCCTGGGCTTAGCTTTGGTTGGTCTGTCACTGGGTTTTTCCGCTTCGATGGGTCTGCGGGAGGTTTCAGCGTAGCACCGTAAAGCGGAGGCATAAATACAGGAAAAACTACGCGCTAACATCGATTGCCGCTCAATAAAACAAAGAGAAAAGAACACTCACATTTCGATACTGGGGTTTGAACCAATGTCTCCCGGTGGTACTTGTAGAAACACGGATCCAGACTCGTTCACCAGAACGACTGAATAAGGATGTTACCAATTGATCCCTCGCGCAAGCTATAGCTTTGATGTGCTTTGCGCGCGCAGCGTCGCATTGCAAAATTTTCCTTATGAAATTGACAGCACGCCTGTTTAACCCCTCCCACCCTCGCGGCATCCAGCTCTTTGAGACGCCATATATTACATTGCACCGCTTTCTGATCCGCCGGAATGAACGTGTCCGGCGTTGGGACTTTGCGAGGAATTTTAGGCAAAGCCGCGCGTCTCGCTGTCGTGCTTACGCTGGCTGGACAGTGAGGTGCAGCCGTTCAGCAGCCGCGCGATGCGATGGTGCTTTAATCAGACAAGAACAGCGAGGCGAGCGCAGTACGGTACAAAACAGTATGAGCTTCGCTTACTGACTATTCGCTTCGTTGACGCTCTTGCGAAGGTTTAGCGTGATTAGCCGTCTTTCCGAACCCCACTCACTTTTCGGTATGTCAGTAATATTTAACCGCTTTCACGCCAGTTGGGCCATTGGTTATAAGCCCGAATAAAAAAAATATTGGGTGTAGAGTAGCTGGCCCACTGGATACGTGCAGCTGGGCATGCGGCTTTGGGATATGCGTGATAATTTTTGGCCAATCCTCCAGAATTATTATGTGCCGCTGTGGCTGTGTATGCAGGGACCTGGAAGGACAAAGAGACCAAGAAGCAAGAAGTGAAGTCGGCAACAGAAAATTAAAGAAGTCATCCACAGAGAAGCGGAAAAGTCGGCATCAAAAGCGGCCGAGTGTGAGGATACAAGTGAAGCGAACAGAATGGGACCAATGCGTGCATTGAGCGAGGAGCGTTTACGTGCATAGAAGTGAAGATCTTCCGTAAAAGAAAATTCAGCAAGTCGGCTACACACCAAGCGAAGAATCTGGCAATACCGTGTGTCGCTACATTGGTTCAATACTTGTCGAACCAATGTTTACATTAATCGTGAGTTGAGTTCCGCCGGAATTTTCGTTCTTTTGAATATTAGTAGCAGCTAAGTCAACAATTTTAGTAATCTCATAGCGAACTACGGAGTTATTCGACTGTAGTAAGGATCTCTAATTGATTTTTTCACTTTTTTATTCAATTTTTTTTTACCTTCATCTTCATCATCACTTTCTCTCTCTTTTATTCTCCACTCCCTACTGCAATTCTAAGTACCAGCCTGACTTCTAAGCTTTTCTCTCATAATACATTTCTTTGACTCTCTCGCTTTAGCAATTTCTTCTCGCGGTGTCCGTTTCTTTGTTAATTACTTTGGCTACAGCCCAAACTTTTGATATCCTGAAGCTAAATTTAGGTAACACTTAAAGAAACACCAAAAGGCGAAAAATAATCGAGCCTTAAATCAATCTCGAAATAATTGCACTACTGTGTCTCTAATAGAGCTGATGTTCCTCTGCGGAGCTAAATGCCATCAAACTACTCTCTTAAATGTCTCCTGCCTTTTTTTATAGTATTGCACGTGGTATGCGCTTTCGACAACGTCTGCGCAATTCATAAGAACGGGAAGAAAAACACTCCCGTCGACAAGCCTGGTAACAGGAAGGTCATTCCATCGTGTGTATGCCCTTAACTGAAACGATTACAGTACATGTGTTTATATATATTCAAATATCAATATAAGGATAGGTCAGTGCTTCATTGGAAAGCGTTACTATAACTCTTCTGGCTCTAGGGAAGCTTGACACTATGTTTACAGGAAAAGTGTCAATATCTGCAGATCTCCCACGCGCTTCAACTCAATAGTCTGCCTTTTGGGGTAGCCGGGTGTTATTATTTACTGCGCCGATATTATCCTGTTAATTTGAATGTCGAGGCAGCGTCAGAATATTTTGAGGCATACCTGTTGCACAGGTCGATGTAATCTCAATAGTAACCTAAGCATTTTAACGTTGAGCAGAATTCCGTCCGGACACGTATGTATAGTTGCTTTGAGACTCGGTACTTTAATGGTCTGCAGCTCAGCTAGCCATCGGATGGCTATCGTGGTATATTAATGTTCACATACCGAAAAATGTTTTGAACAAATATGTGTAACTAAAGCAAGGTAATCTTCCCACAACTACTATAACGTGACAGAAATACCTCTGCGAGACGGGCGCTCGGTATTCCTCGTCAATGCAAATCGAAGGTCATCGAAGAATCACCAGTCCTAATGAAAGCAACGTTCTGTGCGCTAGCAGGAAGCATTGGTATGCGCGGACACGGTGTATGTAGGTTCATATATATGTGAACTGGTTAGAACTGGCTATAGCCAGTTCTAACCAGTTCAATACGCGATGATCGGTGCTACACACGAATTGTGTCCGACACGGATCCCGCACGCTTTCGCATTGCTACAACTCACTTTCGATTAACTTTCGAGAATGTATTCACTGACACGGCAGCGACGCCACGAAGCTTTTTGTTGCGGCTTAAGCTTTTTTTGTCTCTCATTGCGACGTCTGGAGGCAGACAGCAACCAGCGTATGGCAACGAGATGCGACAAGAACATTTTCTCCTTTAATCGCTCCAACTCCAGTTTCTATGCTTTGCTTGACAAGCTTGTCCCACCATCTTGCACTTAACAATTCCAAAATACGTTCACGAAGAAATCATGCATGATCCTATTGGCACTGCAGCGTTAACCACGGGATTACGCCGTAATTAGAGTAGCATTCAATGCATCCCGGAATGCAGCCTAGAGCTGGCTACGCATGCAACTTCAGGCCTTTCAGTAGATCGTAGAAAAGCTAACGACTGTTTTTGGAACCGCTAAAATGGAGGAAACGCCGGCAGTAATATCAGAGGCTTGCCTCTGCTGCGTTCTCATGCGCAGCATACACGTGGGATAAGAAAGAGCGGTTGCGCTGTGACGCCTCAGAGCGTCATTACGTTCTCAAACGTCACGTGATCTTTTGTGCGCTCTGAACACTTTCTCTGATGGTCCGCCTCCTCTAATCGCAACCTAAGCGGTGTCAAGGACGTGGCCTCGCGCTATGTATGTGCCGAGAAACATGGAAGCGGACCCAAGGCTTTATATTTAGAAAACGCACGATGAAACGAACGTGAAGATGACAATTAAGCGATGGTGTGACTCTCTATATGCAAACGCGACGAATTCAGCAGGTAGAACTCATATTATGTATGTATGTATGTATGTATGTATGTATGTATGTATGTATGTATGTATGTATGTATGTATGTATGTATGTATGTATGTACGTACGTACGTATGTATGTATGTATGTATGTATGTATGTATGTATGTATGTATGTATGTATGTATGTATGTATGTATGTATGTATGTATGTATGTATGTATGTAAAGTCCGTACGTACGTACTTATTTTTGTATTTTTACGTGTAGAAAGACACAGACGAAAGAGGCTATTTACAGGCTATTTACACTGGACTGGAGCCAGAGCACCAGGCCGACATTCACTCGCACCAAGGGCACAGACCCACTTCGTCGTCGTTCTCGCGGCGGCTCGTCTCTCGGGTATCTACAGATAATATCCTAACACTACCCCCCGGCGGCAAAAGCGCCGTCACGGTGCTTTTAAATATCCAAGGAACGTGGAGAGTTGTAGGGCTTGAGTCAGGTGACGTGGACAATGTCACTGGTTGTCACAGCGGAGGACGTAGTGGGCGTGGCTAGAACAATTTCATAGGTGACATCGGTCACTTGGCGGAGGCCGCGATATGGGCCGGTATAACAGGAAAGCAGTTTCTCACAAAGGCCAACTTTACGCGATGGTGACCAAAGCAACACGAGGGTGCCGGGCGTAAAATGCACATCACGGGGACGGAGGTCGTACCGTTGCTTCTGTTTGTCTTGAGACATTTGTAGACAAGTGCGCGCAAGTTGGCAAGCATGGTCAGCATGAGCGATTGCATCACGGGCATAATCGCTAGTTGAATATGTGGAGGACGGAAGCACGGTGTCTAGTAGTAGCGTCGGCTCGCGGCCATACAAGAGCCAAAACGGCGAAAAGCCGGCAGTTTCGAGACCGGAAGAGTTGTGTGCAAAGGTAATGTAAGGTAGAGCCAGGTCCCAGTCACGGTGGTCGTCTGAAACGTATTTGGATAGCATGTCTGTAAGGGTGCGGTTCAAACGCTCAGTGAGGCCGTTCGTTTGGGGGTGGTAGGAGGTAGTAAATTTATGCCGCATGAATCAGGCCCGCATGATATCGTCAATGACTTTCGCCAAAAACTTACGGCCACGGTCTGTGAACAATTGACGCGGAGCACCATGCATCAACATGATATCACGTAGAAGGAAGTCCGCAACGTCAGTTGCGCAACTGGTCGGAAGAGCGCGGGTTACGGCGCAGCGGGCCGCGTAGTCAGCCGCGACTGCAACCCACTTGTTTCCTGATGTAGATTCCGCAAATGGGCCGAGAAGGTCTAAGCCAACACGATGGAAGGGCTCGGCAGGGATGTCGAGTGGCTGCAGGTAACCAGCGGGGAGCTGGGAAGGCTTCTTGCGTCGTTGGCGAAGTTCACAAGCGGCGACGTAACGTCGTACGGAACGGGCAAGGCCCGGCCAGAAAAAACGGCCACGTACACGGTCATAGGTTCGAGATACGCCGAGGTGTCCTGCCGTTGGTGCGTCGTGGAGCTCTTCTAGAAAGGTTGAGCGGAGGTGTTTAGGTATGACAAGTAGGAACTCAGAGCCGTCCGGATGAAGGTTACGATGGTACAGAGTACCGTCGCGGAGGACCAAGAGACGTAGAGTGGCGTCGGCCGGAGAGCGTTCAAGACGGTCGATGAGTCCTCTGATGTTGGCGTCACGAAGTTGCTCGTCGGCGAAATGAAGCAGCTGCGACACAGAGAATACACAAGCAGCGCTGGTAATATTGGAGGAGTCAGGGTCGTCAACAGGGTAACGCGACAGGCTGCCAGCGTCTTGGTGCAGGCGGCCAGACTTGTAGACCCCAGGATACGAAAATTCTTGTAGTCTCAAAGCCCGTCGACCAAGCCGGCCTGTAGGATCTTTTAGGGATCAGAGGTAGCAGAGAGCATGATGGTCAGTGACTACGGAAAAAGGGCGACCGTAGAGGTAAGGACGGAACTTCGCAACCGCCCAGGCTACAGCAAGGCATTCTCGTTCCGTAATGGAATAGTTGCGCTCCGATGGTGTGAGGAGGCGGCTTGCATAAACAATAACGCGATCCTGGACACGCTGACGCTGGGCTAAGACGGCACCTACGCCATGACCGCTGGCATCTGTACGCAATTCTGTAGGGGCATCAGGGTCGAAGTGGGCGAGAATGGGAGGTGAGGTTAGAGGAGTGACGAGACGAGAGAAGGCGGCAGCTTCTGAAGGGCCCCACGAGAATTGTACGCCTTTCTTCAAAAGATTAGGGAAGGGTCTAGCAATTGCCGCAAAATCTTGAACAAAACGACGAAAGTACGAGCATAGCCCGATAAAACTTCGAACGTCTGCGGCTGTCTTCGGAACCAGAAAGTCTCGGACAGCGCGAGTTCTGTCGGGATCAGGCAGGTACTCCGGAAGCATCAACGAGGTGGCCCAGAACAGTAATTTGGCGGTGGCCGAAACGACATTTCGACGAGTTAAGTTGCAGCTTCGCCTTTCGAAATACATCAAGTATAGCTGTTAGACGCTCAAGGTGAGTGTCGAACATGGGCGAGAAGACGATGACGGTCGTCGAGGTATCAGAGACAAGTGGACCATTTGAAACCACGGAGCAAGGAGTCCATCATACGCGCAAAGGTGGCAGGGGCGTTCCATAATCCAAACGGCATTACTTTAAATTGGTATAGGCCATCAGGTGTTATGAATGCGGTTTTTTCTCTGTCCATATCGTCAATAGCAATCTGCCAGTATCCAGAACGAAGATTGATAGAAGAGAAATAGCTGGAACCGTGGAGGCAGTCAAGGGCGTCGTCTATACGTGGGAGCGGGTAGACGTCCTTCTTAGTAATGTTGTTCAGATGACGGTAGTCGACAAAGAAGCGCCACGTGCCGTCCTTTTTCTTAACCAACACCACAGGTGACGCCCAGGGACTCGAAGAAGGCTCAATGATGTTTTTGTCTAGCATTTTGTTGACTTCGCTTTGAATCACTCGGCGTTCCGACGCAGAAACTCGATACGGTCATCGGTGAATAGGAGTAGCATCCCCAGTAAGAATCCGTTGCTTGACCGCGAGCGTCTGGCCTAAAGGGCGATCGTCGAAGTCGAAAATATCTCTGGAGGACGATAATACTTGGTAAAGGTCTTCAGCCTGCGCAGAAGACAGGTCCGTCGCAACCATTTTCTGTATCTTGGGATCGGCGGCCGAGGCTGGCACGATGGGCCTGCTAAGCTCGCAAGAAGCATCCGTTGATAACGCTGCCACGTGATGGTCGCCGAGACAATCAACGTTGGCAAGGCAAATACCTTGCGGTAGAATTTGCTTTGCCAATCCAAAGTTAAAGTTGCGAGTGCCGTTCGCAGTAATAGTAAGTATACTGTTAGGCACGGCAACGTCATACTGCAGTGGAATGTCCGGCAGAGGAGTGACAAGGTACTCGCCATCAGGGACTGGTGGGGAAGACAAGAGTTCAATATAGGCTATTGATTTTGGCGGCAGGCGAATAAAGCCGGTGGGGCGTAGGCGGCACTGGGGTGCGTCAGAAGGTCCTGCGAGAATCGGCACCTCAAGGCGAAGGGTACTGGCAGAGCAGTCAATAAGAGCAGAATGCGGGAGAGAAAATCGAGGCCGAGAATGAGGTCGTGGGGGCAATGAGCAATCACGGTGAAGAGGACAGGAGTGGGGCGGCCGGCGATGCTAACACGCGCCGTACACATGCCGTTGATAGGCACAGTACCGCCATACGCAATGCGGACGACGCGTGCCGACGCTGGTGTGAGGAGCTTGTTCAGTCGTCATCGGAAGGCAGCACTCATTATAGAAAGATGTGCCCCTGTATCGATAAGTGCCGTGACAGGATAGCCATCAACGTCAACGTCAAGAAGGTTTTGGTTCGTGTTTAACGTGAGCAGAGGATTTGAGGGCAGTGTCGACAACGCAGCTTCGCCTCCAGAAGCTGCAGTGCCTAGTTTTCCGGCTGGGCCCGGGAGGCGATAGGCGGCGAAGAGAACCGGCGGGGTTGGGGCGAACGAGACTGACGGCGTCGCGGTGGGAGCGAGCGGCTGTAGCGGAGGTTCGGAGCAGGGGTATCAGCGGTAGTGGGTTCATGGCGGGTGGCATAGGGAACAGAAGGTCCAAAGGTGCGGGAATAAGTGGCGGCGTATGTCTGAGGAGGCGGTGGCCATCGGTTGCGGCAGTGACGAGCGACGTGGCCGATGCGACAGCAGTGGAAGCAGATTGGTCTGTCATCAGGGGTACGCCATTCGGACGGGTTGTGGTGAGATGTGGTAGAAAAGGACTGTCGGGGATGAGTAAGGCCGGTAGAGAACTGGGGAACGCTGGGTGTAGATGTTGAACACACGGATTTCAGACCCATGCTCTCAAATTTCTGCCTGACGGGTGTACGCTCGCCTGCATCATGGCAATCGTGGTTGCTGGCGGATCGGGAGGCGTCGTGGAGAAAGTTGGCGAACAGGCCGCCTCGAGCTCGCGGCGAACAATACGGGTGACGTCGTCACAGGTGGTGGCCTGACGCGGTCGACCCTCACATGTCGACGTCGCAGCGGTGTTGGGTAGCCGCGTGATGTGGTGCGTGATACGGCGGCTGTTGGCTTGTTCAAGGCGACGGCATTCTTTAATAATGGCGTCGATTGTCGAGACGTTGCCAAAAACAAGCAAATTGAAAGCGTCGTCGGCGATGCCTTTTAGAACATGGGATACTTTATCTCATTCAGACATAGCCTCGTCAGCTTTGCGACATAGAGCCAAGACGTCGAAGATGTATGAAACGTACGGCTCTGTGGATATCTGAACACGAGACGCAAGAGCCTTTCTCGCGGCAACCTTGCGGCCAATGGGGTCGCCGAACAGTTCCCGTAGCTTTTCTTTGAAAGTGTCCCAACTGCTTATCTCGTCGTCATGCGTCTGGTACCACACGCGTGGGGTGCCGCCAAGATAAAAGATGACATTGGCGAGCCGAATTGTTGGGTCCCACCTGTTATTAGCGCTGGCATGTTCATATAGCTTGATCCATTCGTCAACGTCCTGTCCCTCCAGCCCAGAGAACAAACCAGGGTCGCGATGTTGGGCAACCGTGACGATTGGAGCAGTCGAACCAGCCGAAGCCGTTGCAGAGGCGGGCTCGTCACCGGGAGGCATGGTGACAAGCCCGATGTACCGACCACTCCGGAGTTCCGTGTCGAGGACGGGGATCGCTGACCTCCACCAGAATGTTACGTGTAGAAAGACACAGACGAAAGAGGCTATTTACAGACTCTTTACACTGGACTGGAGCCAGAGCACCAGGCCGACATTCACTTGCACCAAGGCCACAGACCCACTTCGTCGTCCTTCTCGCGGCGGCTCGTCTCTCAGGTATCTACCGATAATATCGTAATAGTATGTGTGTACAGCCGACTGCAATAGATTTCGGAACACGGGAATTGGCGACACAGAGTTAAAATTCCTTTCGAATTCATGTTCTATAAAGGGCGCGTAGAAGGGCCGCCATTGAAGCAGCCTTGCATAACTTCTCGATTGCCGCACCCAGTATTGTTTATATATGACCGGCGTCCAAAAGACCGGCGTCCAAATGCATACAGTGTACGCTACGTCTTCATAAAGATTAACGCAGCATCGATTTTACCATCGTTTCTACCTGCAGATATCGGCGATAGGCAATGGGGCTGCTGACAGTCTCGCGCACAACGTTGGATCTCGGGCCAAAGAAGGCTTCTCAGGGCGCAAAGAGAGTGACGAAGGAACCTTAACTCTGTTGCTTGTGGTGTTCACCGCACTAGCATTATAGCGACAAAGAGACTAATAGCCGCCCTCCTCTGTCTCATCCGCAGCACACTTGTACACGTTAGATTAGATGGTAACCAATTCAAATTACAATTGCTTTTCTTTAATGTAATCGATTACGCTTACCAGTTACTGCCCCACGAAAGTAATTGAACAACTCATAAAATGTAATTGATTACTTTTGCGCTACTCCCAACCTTTATTAAGGGTGCACAAATGCAGCGAATATTGACCTGCCTCCTGCAATGCGTTCTCTGCAGCCCTTGACGCATGTACGTTGTTCATTTTCACTGGCAATTGCTTGTCGAAATTTTCCCTTGTCATCTTCCGGAGTTTTCCTGTGAAGACGCTAGCAGCGATATTGAAAACTCGCTAAATGGGCGTGCTCCAGATAAGTGTGGTGCTACAATGTACGTACGAGCCAGTGTTGTTCAGTGGAGCCCTCTAATCAATTCCGACTCCGTTACAGATAGTAGAGATCCGCCATAACTTCACTCCTTTTTAACTCCTTGGATTGGTGAGAGCGAGACCATACCCACTCCTGAAGTGGCTCAGCTTTCTCCTACATTGTTTCTACTTGCGCCCCCCCCCCCCCCCTCGTCCCCACCCTTGAGTGCCTAGTAACTGAAAACAAATTTTTGAATGCTTAACAACGTTGCAAATAATATTAGGTACGCGTTATTGCTATCTTTACATGAGAACAAACAGGCTCTGTGGCCTGCTATCTCTGCAACACGTTGTTGTTGCCTGTAATCTTCATGTCTGCCGTTTTTAAAACATTCCTCTGGTCAGTTGGCTTTTGGTAAAAATCTATCTGCTCAATGTGCGGTGAAAGCTTAAGCATTAGCCCTTGAAAGAAACATTGCTTGAACAATCGAATTATAGAGCACAATGTAAGCGCACTCTGTAAGGCAGTAAGACTTCTGGGTCTTCAGAAGTGCAGAGCGTGTAGACTACAGGACTTTAGTTACCGCGACAGGGGCAGTCACCTACAGATTGATACTGAAAGAGACGGTATTGAGTGAAAATCGAGAAATGGGGGGCGGGGGTAGTAAATTTGTCATGTCTAGGTTAATTTATTTAGGAAATTTACCCGACTCGTGGTCTCGCTTAAAATCAACATTTAGCGTTCCAGGACTATACGTCTATTCGATTACAACTCCATTACGGAATCTCGGGTTCTCATTCGATTCCTATACCATCTGCCCCACAGATGGCATCGTACCTTTCACATTCCCATTACACGTTTCCTTTTCTTTAAACGTGTAATGATTCTGGAATCCCAAAGTCGCGATGCTCGCGTCGGGGCGGTGAATGAAGCGCAGTGGTTCACATGTTGCTGGGGCTCGCAGAAGAAATTCTCTGCATGGTCTAGGAAAAACTATAAAAAATTGTGCGTAAGCGATTTCCAGGCATTAAAGTCCATGGTGGCTTCCGCTATCGAGCTATAGCAGTACCAGCTCAAATCATCGGTGAGCATCTGGTGGGGAACCAGGACGACGAAGCAGGTATACTGAGGACTATCGAGTCTGCCATGTCTGAACATGCGCACCCCCAAGGCTGCGGGGCTGCTCTACAGCTCGCTATCGCAAACTTCTACAGTTATCTTCTAGGCCCTCAATAAAGGTGTCTCGCCTTTGCACAGACTGCAATTTCTTTTTTGTCTCGATTGGGCAAAAAAACTTCGTTTGGCCTATGTTGCCCCCTATTGCAACCTTCTAAATGGATGTGGTGTTGCCGTAGCGTTTGACTTCGCCCTCCAAATGACACAGCACGCCACTGGAATCTGCATGGTGGCATGCAGTTTTGTTGTTGTTGTTCTTGTTGTTGTTTTATTGCTATAATTGTGACGGTGCACCTCATATGATCACCTTTCAGTATCTAATTTACAAGCTGCTCCCTTGGTCGAACATTGGTTTGTGCATGAAATTATTACACTTGTATATCAGTCCAATGCGAGAGCACCGAACAATGACCAAATCACTGATAAAGAATGTAAGAAAAGCAATAAGAAAAAAGAAGAGGCGTTCCTACAGCGATTAATGCCGAAGTGTTCGCACGTCGCTCAGAGATGCCTGTCAGGTAGCTATCGTGTTGACAGAGATAGACGGTAAGTGCTCTTTATTCAAAAGCAGATATTTGTGCTGGTTTGTGTCTAACCATCTATATTGTGGTCTGCGTGGGGAAGCGAATGTGGGCGGAATCTTATTCGTCGCGTATTACCTTCGTCAAAGTTCAAAGACCAATAAAATTATGCGCATTTACCGCAAACTGACACCTTCATTTTAATTGTTTCCCACCCAGCCGGTGTGACCGAGCTTCCGAAGTCGATGCCGGGCCTAGGCTAGTTTTTAATCACCAAGCAGCAACTGCTCATCACCTGCCGAGACATCAGTCTTTTATTCCACCCCTTCGTCATATGTTAAACTTGCGCTTTCGTTGTTGCGTTTTTGTTGCTCATCGCAAGGGCGTTTGTATAAATCCGGGCCGTGGCGAAAAGGGCATGGCAGAGTCCGACGCCATTTGCCACCCATCTTCAGCAAGGCGCCGACTCACTTAATGGCGACTGTGCTGTGAGCACCAAGGTACATTCGCGCATGCGCACGGGGTGTGCATTATACGACGTGCGCGCTGCGCTCCCTAGAGTAGATGCAAGGCTGGCACTAAGCCCGCGGAAGGAAGTGAGTCGCCGTTCGAGGTGTGTGTGTCGCAATTTCGGACGCCTGTCCATTCCACAGCTCGAACAGCTTTTGCGCCAGCTCAATGTAAAGTGCGCAAATGAGGACGCCCAGTGCAGGTGCCGTAGTAAACACACTTGGCCACTAGCGTTGTAAACATGGGCGTCCCTCGGCTAATTCGCCAATGACAGTTGGAACTTCTCCTGAAGGGGGCGGGGACTTGGCCAAGGCTTCCGATCACCGCAGCTTCCTCAATTAGGAGCTGTCGAATGGCGCGACAACTTCATTATGGGAAGCTGTATGCATGAGTACGTCATCGAGTCAAGACGGAACTTTTGTGTACGTGAAAAAAAAAGGTGAGCCGAAGAAAAGTGGCAACATCATGACATTTCACACTACCCCTCATTTTTGATACTTTGACTAGCGACATTGCGTCACATGAAAGCGTTGTATCTTTCAAAACACGCCTTTCATTCGTCGCTACCCTTATATACGTATGAGTAAATTTAACGAAATTTAATTATAGAACGGATCACATCCACGTCATTAGTCAGGTAAATGAGTAATCTGCGAAGTACAATCATCCTCTGTATGTGGCTTTCGTAGATTATGGAAAGGCGTTTGATTCAGTAGAGATACCAGCAGTCATGAAGGCATTGCGTAATCAAGGAGCGCAGGAGCCATGCGTGAATACCTTGGAAAATATCTACAAAGATTTCACAGCTACCTTGGTTCTACACACGAAAACCGGAAGATTACTTTTCGAGAAAGTGGTCAGGCTAGGAGACACAATCTCTCCCATGCCATTCACTGTATGATTAGAAGTATTCAAGCTATTTGACTACGAAGGCTTGGGACTGAGAATGAACAGCGTATATCCCAGCAACTTTCGGTTTTGAGATGGCACTGTCCTGTTCAGCAACACTGGAGATGAATCGCGACAAATGATTGAGAACCCTAATCGAGAAAGTGCCAGAGTGGGGTTTAAGATTAATATGCAGAAGACAAAGGCAATGTTTAATTGCCTGGCAGGGAAACAACAATTCATTATAGCCAGTCAGCCTCTAGAGTCTGCACAGGAGTATGTTTATCTATGTCAACTACTCGCAGGAGACCCTGATCATGAGAAGGAAATTTACGAAGAATGAAAATGCGTTAGAGTGCATACGGCGGGCATTACCAAATCCTGACGGTAAGCTTGCGACTGTTGTTGAAAAGAAAGGTGTACAGCCATTGCATTCTACTGATGCTGACATAGGGGCAGAACGTTGGAGATTGACAAAGAAGCTCCAGAAGAACCGCGCCAAGGCCGATGGAACGAAAACTGTTAGGCGTTACGTTAAGAGAGAGGAAGAGAGCCTTGTTTAACAGACAGCAAACGGGCATAGCCAACATTCTAGTTGACTTTAAGAGAAAAAAATTGAGCTCGGTGGGCCATGTAATGCGTAGGGCAGATTACCGGTGGAAAATTAGGGTTACAGAATGGGTGCCAAGGGAAGGGAAGCGCAGTCGAGGACGGCAGAAAATTCGGCGGCGTGATGAAATTAGGAAATTTGCAGGGGGATGTTGGAATCAGCTAGCCCATGACAGGGGCAATTGGACGTCGTTGGGAGAGGCCTTCGTGCTCAGTTGACATGAGGATAGGATGATGATGACATTTAGCGAATATCTGTAGATCTCACTTCTTGTTCTGAGAGGCCGCCACAGAATACATATTCATGAAACGTGACGTGGTGGCGCAGTGGCTACGACCCTCTGCTGCTGAGCACGTGGTCGTGGGCTCCACTCCCGACCACCGCATGCTGATGGCGTAATTACCTACTGCCCATAATAATACTCCGTAATTGATTGTTTACATCTGTGAATTCCGCATGATAGGCCCCACTGTGTTGGACTGTGATCTTCAGAAGAGTATAGGCTTGGGCTGGTTGGTAAAACATGGTTACACTGGAAGCGTAACCATGTAGTGCTCGTCCTGTCTGGTCTTTGTGGTTCGTTTTTCTGCGAGCTATGCTTCCGTTGGACTGTGAATTGCGTTGCTGAAGCGGATCAATGATCACTTTCCCTAATGTATAGATGTTCGGACAAAAGGGTCATTGGCACAAGCCTGAACACGAGAAGCTAGAAACCATATCCTAGTACTCCGGAAGGAAAGCTTTGGAGCTTAAAAAAAAGGCTACATCCTGGTGGAACGATTGGATTTCAGATTTTACCGGGAATTCGCTCCTGCTAACCACGTCTAACCTCGAGAGAAATCTATAAGCTCTGCGTTGCCGTAGTTCTTCACAAATCTCCGTCAAACATGCGTGTTTGCGCTGTGCGCATTCGCTGCTTCAGGCTATTAAGTTATGTTATGTTATGTTAGTTATGTTATGCTCAGCTGTTGATTAGTTCAATTGCGAGAACAAATTCGCTTGTTGACTCCGGTTCAGGATTTTCATTGCTGGACAATGGGGAACGCTATTTAAATAAGAAAGCTTTTATTCGAGAAGCCCGTACGAATTTTATTCTTACCTTCTTCTGCATCCAAGTAAACGCGAATTTTTTTCTTACACGAACATTTCTTCATGTAGCGGATTTCAGCAAAGCTCATTTGGTTAGTTTCCCTTGTCTCGCTTACTTTTGCTTTTGGTTACGCTGAAGGAAGAAGTAATGCAAAAATAAAGTACACGATAAAGAAAGAACACTTGCACAAAGAGCACTAACACGACAGCACTCAAAACCATCTTCAAGATCTCATTTGGTCCTTTTTCCTCGAAAAAAACCCAAGGCGCTTTGGCACGGGCAAGCGTAACCTCACCACAGAACGACAATAAACGGAACGGGTTGCACATTTCGACCCTTTAATGCTCAACGTATCATATATGTTACAGAGGGGGGGGGGGGGGGCACCGGGCACGTGTCTACAACCTCTTAACAAATTTTGACTACGTCATTCTGACTTCTCATGCCTCAAAATATTGATTTAACGACGAGAAAATTAACGTATAGCCTATAGTAGTGTTTCTTATGTGTTAAAGCGCAAGTTGTGCTCCAATATTTATTAGTTCAGCAAATCAAGTACTCGTAAAACATTTAATATGTTAATTAGGTTCTAATTGCATCACCGTTTCATTGTTTGTTTGATTTATACGAACGGTATTCTGCACGATCAACGTGTAATAAGTTTTGATAATTTTCCCTGATGTGTCACTGTGCTTAAACAGCATTAACATTGCTAATAACGTGTATTAAACACCTTGCTCCTTTATATGGCGGCCATTTTTGGTGGTTTCACTCATTTACCGGGGGGTTTTAGATATGATAAATTGATAACCGCTACTGAACATGACGAGATGCATAATTGGCGGCACAGACTCGATGATTGTAGTCCATGCGTATGTTTTGCAAGCTCACGAGCCACAATTCGTAGATTGAAATGTGTTTGGTAAATAAATAATCGAAACGTTAGTTTTGCGAGATTGTGTTAATTATTCAATTAAGAATTATGATTTCTCATAGAAGTAATGGCCGCCTCATCGAGTAACTGAAATTAAGGTTGCAATTGTGCTACGTGCCATAGGCAATTCTTTTTTTAAATTTGTATATATATATATATATATATATATATATATATATATATATATATATATATATATATATATATATATATATAATGAGAAGCCAACAAACACTGACACCAAGGACAACATAGGGGAAATTACTTGTGCTTAATAAATGAAATAAAGAAACGATAAATTAATGGAAGTTAAAGTGGGTGAAAAAACAACTTGCCGCAGGTGCGAACCGACCAGGTTCACACCTGCGGTTCCCACCGCAGTTGGGAATTATATATATATACATATATATATATATATATATATATATATATATATATATATATATATATATATATATATATATATGTATATATATATATGTGTTTATATAGAGTGTGTTTCAGCGAACACTTTCATAATTTTTTTGAAGGTTGCCTGTGGCAGATGGCACATTTATAGTTCATGGCGTCGTCTACTGGAAGAGGCAGCCATAACTTGCAAAAAAAATTGAAATGCATAAACGACTAATTACGAGAAATTCACTAATTGCATTATTAGCTAATTACCTTGATAAATTTTACAAATTCTTGCTGTGCAGTTCCAAGGCGGATCCACTTGGAACAAATTCTCGGTATGACACAAGTTTCGAAATATTAATTCCTTAACTTCGGGGAGAAATGCATTGGCGTTTCAGTTACTTGTGTGCGCCTCTGCAGAAAACAACGTTTTGTTAAGAAAATAAGTGGAACGACAACGCATTTCTCCGCAAAGTTCGGGAATTAATATCTCGAAACTTGTGTCATACCGAGAATTTGTTCCAAGTGGATCCGCCTTGCGAACTCGACGGCTAGAATTTGTTCATTGCAATATGGGCCATAGGTTAATTATTCGCAAACTGAATTAGTGAATTTTCAATGAGTAATCGTCTGTGCATATGAATTTTTGGTGCAGGTAACGCCCGCCTCTCCGAGTAGGCCAGCTCACGAACTAGAATTGTGCTACCTGCCACACGCAACCTTTAAAAATTGTTGAAGGTGCTCGCTGAAGCGCCCTGTATATAACGTCCCCGACAACAAGCCCCAAGTCAGCGTTGCAGGAGGTCAGTATCAAAATCGATCAAACCCAGCTGCGCCGATCCGCAATGATCTCAACTTCATGCGTTTCTACGTGTCACCTTTTCAGATCGTTCCGATGTAACGGGGGAAGAAAAAAAAAAAAGCTTCTCCCCACCCTCTCCTTCTTCTACATTTTGTACTTATAAAAACGACGACCTTTCATGTTGCGCGCACGAGAATTATTTACGCGCTCGCGTTTGCTAAACGGCGTACAAATCGCGACGCGTTGTCACAGAACGCGTTCTCGCGCTCGCAGAGTGACGCGGTTCCGGAGGCGCGGACGCCGCCGCCGGGCCACGTGCGAGTGTCGCCTTGAAAAAAACGTCGAGCCTCACGCAACTGCCTTGTATAAAGCGATCGTTTATTTTTCGGTTGTCCCCCTCTTTGCATTTTCGTTCCCTTTCCGCCCATCAGCCTTCTATCGCATTTTTTTTTTACTTTCTCTTCATCCGGACGGACTGAATCTGACACGATGAAACGCAATTTCAGGTTCTAACCCGGGCCTGGCGGCGCAAAAGAAAGGCGCCGCTTCGTTCCCACCGACGCGTGCTCGTCTAGCGCGCGTGCTCGAATCTTTATTGCCAGCGCAGTTCGCCGGTAGGTGGCTTTTTCTTTTTTTTTTTCTGGTCTAGATTTTCGCTCGTTTACCCCTCCGCCTCCCTTTCTTTAATTTCTTATTTATTTCCTAGATCTCCCGCTAGCGTTTACGAAAGCGTAGACGCAGTAAAATGATCGTGTCTGCTATGTATGTGGCTCGTATTCGGGACGTGCATGCGAATGCGTCATCCCTGTCACGTGTCGATAGCGGAGCGTAAATGCCGCCACTGGGATAATGCGCAACGCCGACGAGGCAGGCGGCTAAGCCAAGTTCAGACGTCGCTGTCGAGAGATTTGTACTTCCTGAGAAAGTTCTTAACACCTAAAGAAACTTAAAAAATATATAATTGGTCACCCGTAGTCTAATTCCTTCCTGGTTGAGCGCGGCGGTGTTAGACTGAGCTCGGCGATTGCCTTGGCATTGCGTAATAGATGATGTAGAACTTGGAATTTACCGAAAGCATATCTCTGAACTGAAATCAACGTGACGCGAACTCGCACCGTTCATCTTCCGGTGATCCTATTGCTGGCAGCAATCTGGCAGACTACTTCGTTTTAACAGGAGAGCGTCAGAGGGAACACTTAACATTTTTATCCCGGTTAGAAATGCATTACAGTTTACGTAACACCTAGAGCACAGGGACCTGTAATTGCAGCGGCTATGTTTCACTTATGGTCTTCTGCGAAGCACTGTTACGTTTACGCAGTATGGAAAAAAAAATATTTTGGCGGAAACCATCGTAGGCGATTGTCAAAGTCAGCGATAGCTTCCTTAGCGAGTCCGTTCTGCTTAGCCAGATGCAATCCCGTATTTTACAGCAAGCATTACGGATACATCATCAGCCACACTAAGACGCAACCACGCTGCCAACTCCTATGCCATTACCTTGTCCCTCTTTGGCCACACCTGACCATTGTGCCAATAACATCCACTAATCCTGCACTCTAATATGAAACCCGATGCCGTGCCAGGCTATGTCAGGCGTAGTATCCTATACTTAACTTCGCTCCCAACTTCAATGTCAAAGCCGACGTCTCTGCCGCAGTATACCTATCTTGGTTTAATGTCACACTCAGCATCGCTTCTAACCTCAATAACGAAACCCGATGCCACTCCACGGCAACTATAGTGTCAGGCTAACAGCGCACTAGCTGTCAGATCGTTCCAACCTTCCGCAACACAATGTCACACTACCCCAGCAACTCCTTTGATGCATCAATGCTTTTATTTTACTATCAGGGCACAACTTCGTCGCGAACTCACACAACGAGACCACAGCGAAAGAACCAACGGACACATGACATTTTCTGAATAGCGCGGATGTCTTGGTGACCCCGTCAGTGTTACTTGTAATAGGCGTAGTCCCTGACTATCCTGGTTGTCCCGCTGAGGCCGTGATTGCGCATTCTCATGGTGCCACAATAATAGATATCTCATTAATTATGTCCCATATCTGCTCTCTGCCGCATCTCTTACTCACACCACCCTGCTGTCGGCTATCTCGGTACAGTCAACGTGGAGTATCTGGTGATCATCGCTGACGCGCGCTGGCTCCTCGCCGATATCGAATTATGCGCGCCATGCTTTGCTTTCCATCGATACTTTGCTAGGATTCAGAACAGTCGGTCCATTCGATCCTCGTACTAGACAATGAACCCGCCGTGGTTGCTCAGTGGCTATGTTGTTGGGCTGCTGAGCACGAGGTCGTGGGATCGAATCCCGGCCACGGCGGCTGCATTTTGATGGGGACGAAATGCGGAAACACCCGTCTACTTAAATTTAGGTGCACGTTAAGGAAACCCAGGTGATCAAAATTTCCGGAGTCCTCCACTACGGCGTGCCTCATAATCAGAAAGTGGTTTTGGCAAGTAAAACCCCATAATTTAATATTTTCTTTACAATAATGGCGACGTAACACGGACGAGTAAGCGTGATATGTCGCGACGCCTCACCGTATCGTACGCAGACCTAGCAGGGACGCGGCCTGGCATGGGCCTGCTGCTTACCAATGCTCCCCTCTTTCCGCCTCTAACTCAGTGACGTCACCACTCACGCCAATCCATCAGGTGTAGGTACCTCTCTCTTTTCTACTCCACATCTGCGCATCCTTTCCTGCTCTTCTGCCCTCCTTCTCTCAACTTGTGTTGTCCTCTCCGGTTTTGCCCGCTCCAGTTTACTGTCCCAGAGCGCCGTTCTTCCAATCATCCAAAGTGAGTGAAGTAGACAATGAAAGCTGTCACTTCTAAAAAAAAAAAAAACATAAACCTACTATACGCTAACGATTCTCACTGCCGATGCCTTGGCAACAGCGGAAAAGCACAACAGTCATTGCATTCATAGTTCTGTGAGCTCTGGCAGGAAATCAGTGTCACAAGATGTTGCAGCCAGTGTTGCTGTGCATGTTTGTGTATTTGGTGTTTCAGCACTTCGCCACCGTTTCGCTCAGGACTTTCCTGCTTGAAAACTACCGCGGGTACTCCAGAAAAAGGCTTGTGCAAACTGGCGATCAGACTTGCTGTTGCTCAGTACAGCGGTCTCTGAAAACTTTGCAAGTGTCGCCACCATTACGCATTCCTCAAAATAAGAACCAGCAACTAGGGAGCGCAGTTGCTGCATTTCTACGCAACCTTTCTTACGGGACCTTCTACGCGGAGATTATCTTCCGAAAAGACGCGTAAAAAAAAAATCGATGCCTTCAGCTCCTGCCAAAGCTGACAGAGTAACTTGGGCCCTCTCAACCTTTATCTACAACAGAATTTTGTAGCACTCACTGCGGCAGCGAGGCAACCATTCAACGTATCCTTTGCAATTGATCTCGCTACAAGACCCAGAGATAGTCGCCCGCAACACTGCAGCCGTATCATACGTCGACGACCTGTCATTTTCTGACAGACTCGTACGCGTTATACAGAAAAAGTAACCAATTACAATTACAATTACTACTTTCAAAAACGTAATTTGTATTGTAATTTATAAAATGTAATGATTACGGTTACCAATTACTACCCTGCCAAAGTAAATGGAAAATTAAGGAAAAGTAATGGATTGATTTAACCATGTACATTCTTCCCTACTTTATTAACGTTGCCCACATACGGTAAAACGAACGATCTGGCCGGGCTCTTTCAATACGTCCTCTGCAGCCCTTCCGCGTTGTTTATCTTCGCTAAGAATTGCTTCTCAACATCTTCTTAGGTAATCTTCTCTCGTTTTCTCGTGAAGACATCTGGCGTGACACTAAAAACTCGCTCAATGTGCGCGCTGCACAGGAGAACTGTGTCATGATGTACGAACACTTTGCTCACAAGATTGTGGTCACTCAATTGTTGCTGGGTCTCGGGCAAGGGGTGAGCAAAAACCAGAAATATCGCCCGTAGGTCATTCCCTGGCATCAACGTCTGAAGCGTTCATCACTGAATAGAAACGCCGTTTGAATTTGTGGGCCATCGTCTGATGGCCCTCCTTCCGGTGCCCTCTACACGTTAACCATTTTGGCTTAAACGGCTATAATCGTAACAGACGCTGTAAACGCTGACGTTCCGTGAAAACGTGCGCAAATGTGTTATGTAGTTAACATAAAGCTGCTTTTGCGACTCGGGGTTCCAAGACGTGGGATACTCTTTCCTCGGGGATGGGTAAGTGAACGTGAGGCTGGGTCCGATATTCAGGACGTTTGGCAAACACATATGTTTACATAAGCACAAGAAAATGCAAAGTAATACAGAAAAGTTGAGGATGAAGTGGTAGCCGCCGACCACTCCCGCCGTCCGTAGCTCATTTTATGCCTTCCGTGATCATTGTTTACTCTCTTCCCCCAATCCGGTGTCAGGAGGCCGATGACATGAGATCCCACCAATCCGGTGTCAGGAGACCGATGACATCGGGTCCCATCGGTCTAGAGGTCGGTTGCCTTTTCCCTAAAAGGGGAACTTGGTCGGAAACGCACGCACATCACTGGGCACAAATAGGGAAAGGAGGAAAAAGGACGCCGCCTCCGATCGTAATCTGACAGGTGATAGCCGCGTCATCGCACTGGCCATGTCTCCAGCTTGGACATGCCAGTTTGTGCGGCTGGCAGGATGATGGCCGCACCATTGCACTGACCACGTCTCCGGCTTCGCCATGTCAATTTCTGCGGCTGACAAGTGATGGCCGTATCATGCTAATTGCTCAAACTTCTCCTGAACGAGGTACTCCCGCGCTGGTCATAAGTCATCCGTGTCGAGTACCATTTTGACGAGGCCGTCAGCCCGTTCCCCTTAATCGTGCGAGCCGTGACCGAAGGGTGTCGCGGGGCGAACGACCGATCACAACACTGCATATCGTTCAGCCCTTAAATACTGTTCGTGCGTTGCAATCGCAAAAATAGGTGTATATGAGTCGCGTACATGGAGTGTTCTTTATTTTCTCTCTTTTATCCTTAACTGAATTTCGAAATATCTCCCGTGGCATGTAGCACAATTCTGGGTCTTGAGATAGACCACTCTAACAGGCTCACATCATTTGCTCAAGAAATCAAAGTGAATTTTGACTAAATTACAAGCTCTTGCTAGTTGCCTTTTTGGCTCACAACATTATGGCACATATTGCAGTCTGTGAATTGCAGCTGGTGACTTCGAATGTTAGGTCCACTTGGAACGAATCCTGAGGATAACACCTGTTACGAGATATGCGCCCCCAAAGTGTGCGACTAAATGCATCGGTGTTGTGGTAACTTTTGAGCTTCAATGCATAACAAGCAGTTTCGTTGAAGTAAGTGTAACAAAAATGCGTTTTTATCGCAGTATTAACTGAGAATATCTCGGAACTAGTGCTAGTTACAAAATCCGTTCCAAGCGAAGGTGCCTTGTGATATCACTGGCTTCAGTTGGTAACAGCCCTTGCCGCCTACGAAGTCGTCTTAAAAGCGTTTCCAGGAGAGAAAGGGAGATAGATAAATTTTTTTCAAGGGAAACGCTCAGAGGTCGTACTTCCAAGAGAGTTGTGCAATTCTACAAACCTGGCACGATCAGGTGATCGAGGCCTGGGCGCAGTACGCTGACTGTGGGAAGGAAGTAACCCATGTACATATTTTCATCCCTGTAGATTCATCCCAGTTCCCACCAATGTTAGGTGCTCAAAGCTGCGTCGCCTGTTATAGCTGGTTTCGTCAAAAATATAACTGGTTCCTTGTAGTTGGTTATTGAAAAAGAGCAATTTATTCGCAGTGAGCGTTGCCGAGTAAACAAAGTAATAGTTAAATGACAAAATTACGTAGAAAACGTAACTGATTACAAGTAATTAATTGCAAGTGATTTGTTGCGTACAAGCCTGCTTTCTGAGCAGACGATTTTGGAATGCCGACATAAATCGTCCTCACTCACACCAGATGGTTACTAGAAGCTGCTATGGAAGTTCCTACCTTCAAGCAATTTGGTTTGGCGACTTCACTCCCGCGTTCTTTTTCATGTGTGCTTTCTCTCCCTCTCTCTTTTCCCTCTCTCTTTCTCTCTATGCGTCTGATCTTTTTTTTTTCTGTCTCCCCTTCCTCCTACCTCGGTGCAGGTTAGTAGACTGGATGTTTTTCTTCCGGTTAACCTTCCTGCCTTTCACCCCATGTCACTTCTCTTTCTCTCTCATCTATACCACTTGATGTATAGCCGCGGCGTATGCTGCTAGAAAACACAAATACGAGGATTATCACCTCAACAACTATGTCGTTCGTTGGAGGATAGACGTGAATAGGTTGACTCTTGCCTAAGTGCCCGCGTGAACCTATGAGCAACAGCAGCAAGTACGCATGCCATATGCTGGGTCGAGCAATCTTTGCTTTAAAAAAAATGAGATTTTTTTTATTCTACGCTAATAAAAGTACGAGGGGGAAAGCCAGTAGGGGACTCGCCGGTTTCCTCGTGAGATCCTTATGCAGGGCGTCCACGCCAGTGGCACGCAGTATCCTCCCGAGTGTTGTCGGAAGGAGAGGCGTGACAGAAGATGTCTTCACAGTACGACACCGAACCTACCTTTGTTGACTTCCGGAAAGCGTTCCCTGGTCTTGACAAGCAACCTGCTGGGTCGTCAGCCGGCAAGCGCAATTCGAATGCCGTATTTGCACAAATACAACGCCAGTGTTGTCGTCTCTTATTTTCAACTTTGACCAAAGCGAAGAAAACGAGACGAAAGACGAGGACTGGGAGAAACACAGACGAGCGCTGACTTCCAACTCTTTATTTTGAGCATCCAAGCACTATTTATACCCTAACTTTAACGCACATTCTACGAAACTTAACAGCCATACAATCTCTGCTATATTACAACTTTACATAGGCTAAAGGAAATCATCTAAAAAATTTTATCGTCTTATCGAGCAGTGACGGTGATGGCGTACTGGTGCATTTTTGCTTCTCTTTAGTTATCTAGTAAGCCGTGATATTCTCTCTCTCTGTTTTTTCTGTGGCTTGCTTCAGGAACTTTTTCTTTTTTTCAGTACTGGCTTACACCTCATCTGGTATAGTGCGCCTCTGCGTTTAGCACAATTTGTGCACGTAAAATTTTCTGAGATTTTAGAGAATAAATTCGTGTAAGTTGTTATATTCAGTTTTGCGAGACTCATGCTTTTTGCAGCGCTGTTTTCTTCCTGATCATCGCAGGCTTCTTTTCGTTTTGTTTTGCAGGAAAGCAGCTGTTATCTCTGTTTTCGTAGAAGGCACCTACACTGCAGCAGCGATGCCCGGATGCAGCAAGAAATATATCTATAAAAAAGAAAAAAAAAACAAGTTTCGGGATTTCATATCATTTCCTGTGTGCAAGTACTTGAGGCGATCAGTACGGCATTTGCTGGTTGACCGTCTATATTGAATAGTTTCTTCAAGTATGTCGGCATGCTGGAATATATGAAAATATAGAAAAAAAATGCTCTTCTCGAATTCAGCAGCAAATATTAGGCTCCCATTAGAAGTGAGAAGTGTTCAATATTGAGTCACTGGCGTAATTTGCGATGTCATAATGCACATAAAGAAACAAAAAGATAAAATTAAATTCAGCCTAATACTTACCGGGCTTAAAAGCACTTCTTGTTGGGCTAGTTGGTAGCTGTTCATTATAAAATATAAAGACGCCAAATAAACGGACACACAAAGGAGAATAGAGCGGGACAGGACGCCACTCGCAACTGCTTTATTCACAGAACGCGGGCACATATATACCGTCGGTCAACGCATTCGCACAGAGCAAACTTACAATCACGCATCTAATCAAACGTTCATGATACATAACGCTAAGAAACTTCTCGGCCTTATATATAATGTTAACGACGTTACGTTAACGTACAAACTGCCTTTATTGCCTATGTGATAGGCTTCAGCAAGGGAACTGGTTGAAGCCTACCACATAGGCAAGAAAGGCAGCTTGTGCGTTAGCGAAATTTCGTTATCATTATATATAAGGCTGAGAAGAAGTTTCTTGAGCGTTGTGTATCATGAATGTTTGATTAGATGCGTGATTGTAAGTTCGCTCTGTGCGCATGCGTTGACCGACGGTATATATGTGCCCGCGTTCTGTGAATAAAGCAGTTGCGAGTGGCGCCTTGTCCCGTTCTCTTCTCTTGTGTGTGTCCGTTTATTTGTCGTCTTTATATTTTATAATGAACTTACCGGGCCTATTTCATTCAACGCAGTGCAAACTTCGCCACGCCGAGTTGACTGATGCACCGTTGACCAATTAGCACAGGCTCTTCCTGCTGAAAAGAAGTGTCTGTCTGTCCATCGTCCCTTTCAAACATAATGTAAAAAGGAAGAGCTTAGCAGATAAGTTGAATGCAAGTCACTGTCACAACCGCTGACGAGTTTTGGTAATGAGAAAGAACATATGCACGCACATGTCCTGGTATAGCGCGCCTCTGTGTGTAGCGCAGTTTCTGCTCGTAAATGTTTTTTTACAGACCTTAGACAATAAATTCGCGTAAGTTGTTATTTTCAGTTTTGCGAGTCTCATGTTTTTCGCAGCGCTGTTTTCTTCCCGGTCTTTGCAGAGCTTTTTCTCTATTTTTTTTGCGAGTGTTAGATGGCTCACTCAGTGCATTTGCAGTGCCCCACTACCACCACCACCACCACCGCCACCACCACCACCACCACCACCACCACCACCACCACCACCACCACCATCATCATCATCATCATCATCTATTTTATGTCCACTGCAGGACGAAGGCCCCTCCCTGTGATCTCCTATGGGAGAGTGCCCCCTTAGCAGACATTATTGGCACTTAGCTTTTCTCCTCTCTTTCCTATGCTTATTGTTGCGGGACCATTCTGCCTTCGTTTCATGTGTACTTCTTGTCGCCTCTTTTTTGAGGCAGACGGATGGTGGGCCCGTTCCAATGGAAGTCTCAAGACTGTCTCCACGTATTTTATGACGGGTTTCTTCCCCTCCAATGAATCATAGCACTGACTTCATACTGGGCTCTGGCAAATATTTCACATGTCTTGGAAGTAGTTGTGGCGTCTGTCGGTACCAGAGAAGTTTGGTGCTTCAGTGCGTTGCATGGGCGAGAAGTGCGTGTACGTGTTTCAGAAAGCAAGGACGGCACCTTCATTTGGTTATGGATGTTTCTTGATATTTCGTGCCGACTTGTTCATACCTGCAAACGATCCTGAAATAATTGAAAGTAAAAAAAAATTATTAAGAGGACTACTTCTCTTCCGCAAGTGTGCCCTGCTCGGGCCATTTCACTGCTGGGAAATATGGAGAGCGAGAACAAGAAAAAAACTAATCCTATAGTTCAGTTGTCATTAACGGCTAACGAAGCTAATTGTTCAGAATAGCTTGTCTTCGAGATGTTAAGCGCGCCGAACCAGGAAGAGCACTCTGGCGCGATATTGCTTTTTTTTTTTTTGCATGGCTGTTCAATTAAAATTAAGTGATGGGGCTTTAAATGCCAAAACCATCATCTGATCATGAGGCACGCCGTATGTGGATGACTAAGGATTAATTTCGACCCCCCGGGATTCTTTGACGTGCACCTAAATCTAAATACGCAGGTGTGTTTGCATTTCGCACGCGTCGAAATGCAGCCGCCGTGGCCGGGATTTGATCCCGCGACGTCGCGCTTAGCAACGCAACAACGAAGTCACAAAGCAACCACGGCGGGTACATGACTGTGAATGTGCCAGTAAAAACAAATGGCAGACACATGAAGTGTTAAGAATTGGGGCAGTGTAATACTCGTTTGAAGCAACGTCCTGAAAATAATTAAGAGATAACATTTCCGGCAGCGTCGACAGCAGCCCATTTCTCACCTTCTCTGATATCCGGCCTATCCTTATTGCGTTTCTCCTGCATGTAGAGTTTTTTTTTTTTTTCCTTGGGGGGCGGGGGGGGGGAGGGGATGCGGCGATAGCAATGCACTGAATTACGTCGAGTCCTGGCCGATGAATTGCGATGAAGTGACAGTTCTGCTACAGACACAGTACACGTCCCGCAACAATTGATGTTTGTAGAAGGACTTACGAAACCGTCCGTACTGCGATACAACTGCCTTGCTCGGCTGCGGTGCTTACTCCTTCTGTGCCAACAATTATATCATGTCAATGCTAACTAAGGAGCAAGATAATAGCTTTAATTCAGCCAACTCACCGCAAGCCTCATGGGAGCTGTGTTTTCTGTATTATTTTTTTATTTGTCAATTATGCTTTTTTGTCGCTCACTCCCTCTTCCACACTCAGGGTGCCGGCCATTCATACACCTCGAGAATGACACCGGGAGGGTGCACTTCGCCCCTCTCTCTATCCACCCAGTCTCGCATGCTACGGGTCAAACGGTGCTCTTTTTTGTTTCATTCTAACCACGTCTTAGCAGGAAGTAACTGAAAAATTGGGAACGAGAAAAGTTGAAAGGCCTCCGCGGTCTATCGGTCCGGCTAGGTCACTGAAACTCGAACACGTTCCGGAGGAAGAGGAAGCACGAAGTTCTGCACGACATAGGCCATACGACACGACATAGGAGTGATTCCAGAAGTGCGGTGAACGAACAGACCGTGGCCAATGGAGGTTTTTTTTTTTTTTTTTTGTTCTCCGTGGCGTAATTTCCTTTCGACCAACGCTGCTGCTTTTTCGAGGCAAAGTAACTCACCAACCTCGGTGCAATTTAGATTTATCGTCGTGCCAATGCATCGACTCAAGCAAACAATTAAAACATAAAAAAACAAACTTTTCGGATCTGCATGTGCTTGTGCTAAGGCGCGCATGAAACAGATACTTGCCACATGTTTGCGTACGAGCAATATAAGAATGTTATTTCGCCTAATATCAAGGCAAAAAAATTTCGTGCAATAAATATGGTGGCTCCAAAAGTGTGGCGCACTTGAATGTTCTTCCATCGAGGAAACAAAGCCTGGTTTCGCGCACAATTTCCAAGGAAGGAAAAAAAGGCAATATGACAGAGTGCTAAATAATACCATCCGGCTATATTGCTCTCACAGCAATATGGATAGTGCCCGAAAAGAGCTAACAAGATAATTTTGCAGATACGTTGCTCACACAACCGCGACAAAGACACATGGCAAAATATGTATAGAGCTGAATTGGGCATTTATGCACATGTCAGGCCCGAATCGGGACAACACGAGCAATTGTTGCTCGAAAACAAATTCGTTGTTCGCTATTGCAACGCTGGTGGTTTGACATATTCAGACACGAGCTGGCGCTGAGGTTACCGCACTATAGAAAAATCTGTCACCGTTCGCAGCGTCAGCTCAGATGGAAGACGACGCTCCGTCAATTCATGACGCTTCGAGAAGAACCTGCGACGCTCACGTGCAGAGGCCGCTCAACTCGGCCCAAATGCCTCCACCAGCCCGGCGCCGGCGCCACGCGCTGTCCGTGTTCTTCTCCGAGGAAACCGAGGAAGGCATCCCTCTTCCATTCTCCCTCTCCCTTCCTCGGCACCGCGTAGTATGTGCACGAAGAACACGAAGGGGTCGCCGTGGCACGCACGGCCACCGCTGCACGCGACGTCCGTGCGGAGACCAGTGCGGAGGCGGCGAGCGGTATGTAGTGGCGTAGCTGTTCGTCTTCCTTTGCTTCTTCGCTCGTTCTTTCTTCCGCGAACACTAACGTACGAAGCGCTGGCTCCGCTAATGACCGGTCGCCTCCCCCCCTCCCCCCCCTCTTCTCATGACCCGCTCTCTTCGTTTTCTCACACTACACCACCCTCCCCTCTCTCTCTCTCTCCTTATGACGTAACCCTTAGACACAACTTCTCTTCGTAAGCACTTTTGCCTTCATCCGCCTGCAACCTACGTGCCCGTCCAACGGCAGGTCGTATTCACCTATCGTTTCAGCTGTGGATCTTACGGCTTCCCAAACTGGCTTGTCATCTCAAATAATCTTGCTTGAGGCGCGAGCTGCTAGTATATTCACTACCTAACGTTTCTCCGGACGCCTGCGATCTCACATTTGGAGATTGCAGAGGATGAGCACCAATCGCCGCCTGAATTACTACGGTCTGTTCGCCCCATCGCCGTTGTGGCGGTGAGTCTCAGGCTCGTTCATTTCATCTAAGGTAGGGCCCAGCCGATAGGGCCCACAATTCGCTCTTAGAAGTCACTTCACTGCAGACCTCTGGCGATCTCTAGTCCTTGCTTGGTGAAGACGTGCGATAGCGTTCCAGGCAACGCGCAGCATATCTTGGTGACGTGGCCTTTTCACGTACAGCCTCATGGATCACACAAAGTGTGCCGCGTTAGTACTATGCGTTTGCGTTAGCTCCTTCCTTCACGCTCTCGTCGAAAAAGTGGCGCACTCCGGAAAATAATAAAGAAAGAAAGGTAAATGCTCAGACTAGTTAAGAGCACTGTTAAGAAGTTTCGACATGACGTTGTCTAAAAGATGTCTGTGGAGATAACACAGTATATTGTGAGATCTCACGACCTCGAAAAAAGAATGTACAATGTATTTTCCATAGCCTTCTTCAATTCCTTATTTTCAGTGGCTGAAAACATGTGCACATTGCACCGAGGGCATATTGTCGCGCCGCCCACAACAATGGTCATCGCTTCAAGCGCACTGACACTATGGGTGCTCGTCAATGAGCGCATGTATGTGTGCGTCTTCTTTTTTATTTTCTCCCTTCGTCATGTAACTCTCTGATATTCATCACCCACTCAGATTTTGTGGAAAACCCAGCGACTAAAGTACGCAACATTTGAAATACCTTCCAATACTCCAATGAAATAACATAACATACATGCACCGATATCCAATAGTACAGATTTATTCACGTCACGTAGGAATCCACGGTAGTCTTGTCGGCGCTAACACACAGTGAACTGGCATAGTTTGTAAGAAGCGCTTGTTGCAATAACTTGGGCAACTGCAGGGCCCGGGCTGGGCCGGAAACCTGGGTCCGGCCGATTAAAGCAATTTGTGGCGGGCCTGGGCCGGGTCTAATGCCTTCGAACCTGGGTCGGGCTTGAAACCGCAGACCTGGGCCGGACCCGGGCCCGTTCACTGATGAGCCTAGGTCTGACCATCAAGCACACGTGGGTGCTCTGCATATATAGATCCGAGACATTCTGTGCAAAGCTCAAGTGACCAATTGGAAAAATTGGCTGTTAGTTACATCAGGAAACAAAATAAAGGAAGAGTTCTTAATATTTTTGTGTGACTTCGCTGTTTAAAAATTTTTCTAATTGTAGTTCTTTTGATGCTACAAAACATTCACCAAAGATTACAATTCTCCCTGATGCGAAATTTGACCGCAGCTGTATACAAGTTTTCATTTCGCGATATATCGTCTGGCGTAGACCATCTGCGTCGCGCTGCGAGTTGCAAACGGAGCGACGTGTGGCGCGACTGCCTCGCTAATCGGGAGATCGCGAGACGCAGCGTGAAAGGCAACGCGTGGGCGCGATTCACAGCAGCCACCGCAGACAGACCTCCACTCATGCAGTGCTTTGTTTCCATATATGATATCGGTGGCATCTGCGGTGAACAGACGACGCGCACTACTCTGGCGCCATCTCGCAGCCATCGTCGCCGCAAAACAGGTCTTGCGCGGCTCTAAGCTTTTCTTCTCGCGCCTTTCGCCATACCCTCTTCCTCAGCTTTCCGCCTCATGGCTTAGTTGTGGCACCCTCCTTCTCCGCTTTCGCCGCATGATTCCGCTACACCCTCTTCCTCCGCTTTCCTCCTCGCGCTCTATTCGCTCTCGCCGACTTTCATCCGCATTCTGCCTTCGCTCTTTCATCCTTGGTTGTGCTCGTTCGCTTAGTTACGAGGACGCCGGGGGACGGCGCCGACGCTCGCCGCGGGAATGGGCGCCTAAGAGCTGTACTCGAAAACAAGCTTTGTCCTCGCAGAAAAAGAAAAAGAAAAACTATACATCAAAACACTCTTAATGCGGTCTCAGCTTTTCCCACTTCTTTGAGATTGCAATATTTCATCGCTCTCGACACGATCACTTTATTGCACTTGTGCCATTTCGCCCATAACGTAACTTTCGCCTTAACAGGATTGACGATTACCTTCTTACATTTACATTTATGTCTTACATTTATGCGTGAGAATTGTTTCTTCGTGGGTACAAATGAGTTGGTATAACAGTGCACTAGCCATATTTTCGTGCACAAGCTGCAATATTCACGCTAGAACACTCAGATGCGTGTGCACCTAACAAATATTAAGGTTTTTCTTTTGCTGTAACTGGCTTTTTTCTTGCTGTAAGAAGCATTTTATTGCTGTTGCAAGTAGGACACTGCCGGATCGCTTGCGCTGCCGCCATGATGCTATCCGGATATCGGCGCGCTTGCGAATACCGCACATGGATGGTTGCCTTTAGCTCCAAAAGCGCCGAAGCCAAGTCGCTCTTACGCAGGATATGAGACTGGGCTAGCTAGTGCTCCAACTTGGTCCACGCTGTGTAACAAACTCAATCACCCACGCGCTCCGCGCTTAATCGGCTCTGCAATAGCTAGGGCAGCGTTCTGTATTCCACAGCTACCACTATAGGGTTGTGTGGGCACACATTAGCATTCCTGATGAGTAGCTGTCTGCTTCCGACATCGTGGTGCACACGTGGTCTTAGTGCAAATTAAGATCACTAGACGCCAAGTTCGCTGCCAAAACGTTTCCCAGTTTTCCGTCTGTCTCATCTCGCCCGCCGCCGAGCTGCGGCGCTAGTAGCGTCGTTGCCTACATTCTTCACGCTACACCGCGTATAGTAACACGGCAGGGCGCTATTCCTGCTGCGTAGCGCCATGTCGCCTCCGCGTATTGTGTGAACAGCGTACGAGCAGGTAGAACTCGAGGCTAAGCTTCATTATCGCTGTCAATGTGCTGTCAGCGCTTCGCCTTCCGGCGAAACGATTACACATTTTACTAGTGACTATAATTCTTGAGGTTCGCAACATAAAGTGAACGCAAGAGTTCTGTGCGTTTGTGCACAATAATATGCCCTGGCAGAAATACTTTACCGAGGTTTCGCTTCCGTCGGCCTTTTCACGTTAGCTGTACAAGTTTTCTTGTAGAAAAAAGTTGTTGACAATGTTTTATTGTCTCTGGACGCAGTTTTATTGTAACCTCTTAGAATACACCACCAAGGCAATGGCAGTTTTAAGGCATGTGTACAAAAAGTTCCTTCGGAAGGCCTTAGTCGGCCATAGGCCGGGCCTGTTCATATATGGTCGCAGGCCCGGCCCGGGGTCATGCAGGCACGGGTCCGGGCTGAGCCCGGGCTTGAATTCGTGAGCTTGGGTTTGGCCCGAGCTTCATACTGTGGGCCCGTGCAGTGCTCTATGTTGCATATCAATTGCGTGATGTTCAGAAATGCGTAGACTTACAGAAGAGGAAAAAAAAAATACCGTTCACCGAACACAATGACTACAATCATTTATTGTTACCAATGTTTAATATGACAGCAATGACTATACAGCATTATCGCTGGGACAAATGCCTGCGCGTACGCTTTGCAAGCATACTTTGTGCACGTGGTATTGATGTTTACACTATTTCAGTGTTTACATTTCGGTAAAGGAAAGCGGTTCTCCTTTTACGGGTGCATGTACTCAATATAATCACTGTCTTAACGAGACTGCCCTCTTGTTTACTTCAGTTTTAACGTTTAAGAATAATAAGACAGGTTGAGAACGTCAAAAAGCGAAAAATGAAGCACGCCATCAGCTTTTTCAAAGTCGCTTAACCGGAATATACAAGTCCATTTGTATACGCCACAATCGCACCCCATTATGCTGCGCTGTTTTTTGCGTGCCGAGCAGATATATATGTCTATATATGGACGCCACTTGTCGAGAGTAATCTAACCGCTCGAAAACGGCGCGCGCATCACGCTCTGGGAGAAAAAAAAAAGTGCACGTGGCGTCTGGAGACGGCTCGAGATCGTTAATAGCTGGCTACGCCGCGGCGCAACCATATGGGCCTCTCTAAACGACCAATTAAACGAGGAAACCTGGCGCGAGCTTTATGGGCTCTGCCCGTGCATTTCCCATTGAGAAACGAAATTGGCGCGAGAAACGAAATTTATGGTCGCCCTCCCTCTTGAACGACAGGCGAGGAAGAGCGCGACGGTTGTGCGTGAGCGGCATGATCTTTGCTGCCACGTTTTTTGTTCGGTGCGCATAACCGGGTGAGCGGAGAGAAAGCGCGATCGTGAATTTCAATAAACTACGTCTTCCTCTTCTTTGTTATTGGCACGGTTTGGCATCGCTTCGCTCCAACGGGGTTCGTTGCCGCCGCTGTCAATACGAAAGTTACGCGATCGGGTTGCAGGTGAGAGTATGGCGGAGGACTTCGCGTTGACTCTGCAGCGAAAGCTGAGCATGTGTTCTAGGCTTGAAAGTTTGCGATTACGCCTCGCTTCCCCCATCTCTGTGTATAATATAATACTTAATCTGTAATATAACTTTCAGGTCAATCTTTACTCGTTGCGAAATATCCGGCTTGTTTGAAGAAAAGCCTCGCGCCTATCTGATGTTCTGGGTATCATTTTACTTATGTTACACTTGTGTACGTTGTTTACAATTGTAATGAAGTGTACATAGTTCATTGTTTGTGTGCGAATGTACATTTATATCACTGTACGCTGTTATTTGTGTGTGTATTTAAATGTTTTATGTCTGAACAGTCACAGCGCTAGCACCCCGGCGCTGAACATTTGCATATCTGTACGGGATTGCGTAATTTTTATATTGCTTACTGGCTGTGTGCCGAATAATTGCACAAGCATTGAAGCCTCCGTCGGTCTACACAGCCTTTATCGTATGCTTCTATTCTGTGTGCTGTTAGGATCGCACCGCTGGTACGATCTGTTGGGAACTCGGCGCTGACGCCCGTGGTTGTACCTGGGTCGCAAGCCCCAAGGGTAGCGTTGGCCTGGCGGCCTGGGGTACAACTGGAAGCATCCGAAGGTCCCGGCAAAGCATGAGTCGACTGGTAACAACGAAACAACTTGTTTATTTTAACATCGCAAAGAGTTGGCGGTCAGGTTTGACCGAAGTAGAGAGACGGGAGAGCACTTTACTCAACAGAAGAAATCGGAGCCCTCCTTTTGGCGTCCGGGGGCAGCTGTTTTTATACTCTCGCAGTTGAGGGCAAGAAGGAACCCCTCAAAAGACGAGCACGTGAATGTACAATGGGCTAATGGTGACGCACACTGTCGTAGCGCTGCCGTAGCACCATGTCGAGCACGATCTCGTAGCACCCTGTCGTAGCGCTGCCGTAGCACCATGTCGAGCACGATCTCGTAGCACCCTGTCGTAGCGCTGCCGTAGCACCATGTCGAGCACGATCTCGTAGCACCCTGTCGTAGCGCTGCCGGTCGGGCACAATGACTGTAATGAGAGGATGATCCCTGCTTTCGCATCGCCTGGTTCGGGCACAATGACTGGAATGAGAGGGTGATCCTTTGCGGTCGCATCGCCGCAGTCGCGCCTGGAAACACCTGCCGATGAGCGTTGCGGCGACGACGATCGGGCCAAAATGTCTGCCGCCCCGCCGCAGTCGCGCCGGCAAAACCACGTGTCGCAGGCGAAACGCAACAGACCGCCCCGCCGGGGGAAGGAGATCCCGATGGACAGGGGGCTGCATCCGCTGTCCGGAGGGATGTCGCTCGATGATGCTCATAACCGAAGTCGGGCGTCCCTCGACGTTTCTTGAGCGCAGCGCACAGAGAAGGCCTCGTTCTCTCGTTCAGGTTCGCACGGGACACTGCAAAGTGACTTCGGGAGAGTTCACATTTTTGTTCTCGTTCCCGGCAAGCGTTAGAACTACGCTGAAACTCAACCGCTCAGTCAGCAAGCACGGCACAACCCTCACTAAGCCCTGCCAGGCTCTTTCCCCTTTTTATACCACTGCCTAGTTCCTTACAGTAGTCTAGCATCACTCAGAACGCGTCCACAAATTGAAAAATTGCACTAGAAAGCATATCATCACTTTGAAACACTAAACAAAAGCAATATGTTAAAAAAAATCCTGCCTCAGGAAGAAAAACATCAGTAACAAACAATTTTGAGGCTGATTCCTACGTTAGGGGCTTCGACTTAAGCCATCGGCGTTACCGTTGAGACTCCCCTTTTTGTAACGCACCTCAAAGGAATATTGTTGTAAAGCGAGGCTCCAGCGCAGGAGGCGGCCATTTTTGGGAGAGATGGTCTGCAGCCATTGGAGAGGGCAGTGATCCGTCTCAATGATAAACCTCGAGCCGGCTAGATAGCATGACAATTTCTGAACGGCCCACACGAGACACGCACACTCTTTCTCGGTGGCGCTATACGCCTGCTCACGACTGGTCAGCTTACGACTAGCATACAGGACGGGGTGTTCTACTTCTCCATTTTCCCGTTGGCACAGTACAACGCCCATGCCTCGCTCACTAGCATCGCACTGAACAATGAACCCTTTTGTATAGTCTGGCGATCGTAGCACAGGCTGGTTTGTTAGGGCACTCTTTAGGGCGCTAAAAGCTCTTTCCTTTGTCTCGTCCCAGACGACTGTTTGAGGCTCTGTTTTTCTTAGAGCATCCGTCAGGGGAGCCGCGATATCAGAGTACCTAGGGATGTACCTCTGATAGTAGCCGGCGACACCCAAGAACGACCGAATATCGGTCTTGGTGCGCGGTTGCGGAAAGTCTCGTACAGCGGCCACTTTTATTTCAGAGGGGCGGCGACGACCCTGACCAATCACGTGACCGAGGTAGACAACCTCGGCCTGTGCTAACTGGCACTTAGGAGCCTTGACTGTCAAGCCCGCTTCGCGCAGGCGGGTTAGCACTGCCCGCAAGTGTGCCATATGCTCAGACCAGGATGCGGAGAATATCGCTACGTCGTCTAGATACGGTAAAGCGAATTCTTGCTGTCCCCGCAACACTTTATCCATGAGACTTGAAAAACAGTATGGCGCGTTCTTCAAACCAAAACTCAACACTTTAGGACGGAATGTTCCCATTGGTGAAATGAACGCCGCATACCTACTAGCCTCTTCAGTAAGTGGAACCTGCCAATAACCCCTGACAAGATCTAGGGTGGAAATAAACTGAGCGCTACTAACTTTCTCAAGGCGCTCCTCGATGTTAGGGATCGGATAAATTTGATCCTTAGTGATGGAATTAAGCCTGCGGTAGTCGACGCAAGGACGAGGTTCCTTGCCCGGTACCTCAACTAAAATCAAAGGGGAGGTATAATCACTCTCACCTGCCTCAATAACACCGAGCTGTAGCATTTTCTTTACCTCAGCCTCCATAATATCGCTCTGGCGGGGTGACACCCGATACGCCTTGGATCGTACTGGCTCTGTGGAGGTAAGTTCTATATCATGAGTAAGTACAGAAGTCCTACCAGGCCTCTCAGAGAACAGACCTTGAAACTCTTGTAATAGCTGGTGTAGTTCGGTTTTCTGCTCGGGCGACAGCGGTGCTTTACTGATAAGGTCACTAATGACTTGACCGGTGTCTTCCCTGTTCGTCACTGAGCCTAGTCCCGGAAGCTCGACCGGAAGCTCTTCAGGAACGTTTACCATCATGCACACCACTGCTTCCCTTTGTCTATAAGGTTTGAGCAGATTACAGTGGTAAACTTGCTGTGCTTTCCGCTTTCCTGGCAGACTTACCACGTAGTTAACGTCCGACAGTTTCTGAACAATTCGTGCTGGGCCCTCCCACTGCACGTCTAGTTTGTTGTTTAGCGATGTGCGCAATATCATGACCTCATCGCCAACCTCAAAACGACGGGCCCTGGCTGTCCGATCATAATAAACCTTGGCCCTCTGCTGGGCCTTTGTCATTGCTTCACCTGACAACTCCTGTGCCCTTCTTAAGCGTTCGAGGAGCTTAAGCACGTACTCCACCACGACTGGGTCGTCGCCCCTACCTTCCCACGATTCTCGAAGCATGCGAAGCGGAGATCGAAGCGAGCGACCGTACACCAGTTCAGCTGGCGAAAACCCCGTAGCCGCATGCGGCGCGGTCCTTAAAGCAAACATCACCCCAGGCAGACACAGCTCCCAGTCAGTTCGATGTTCAAAACACAACGCTCTCAACACGCGCTTCATGACGGAGTGGAGCTTCTCAACGGAATTCGACTGTGGGTGGTACACTGAGCTGTGTAACAGCTTTACCCCACACCTTTCGAGAAAAGTTGTCGTCAAAGCGCTAGTAAACACTGTGCCCTGATCTGATTGGATTTCCGCAGGGAAACCAACTCGCGCAAATATGGACAGTAGTGCATTAACTATCTCAACTGAGCTGAGTTCTTTAAGCGGCACTGCTTCAGGGAACTTTGTCGCTGGGCAGATCACAGTCAAAATGTGTCTGTACCCCGTGGCTGTTACCGGCAGAGGTCCCACAGTATCAATAACGAGCCGTCTAAAAGGCTCCGTAATGATAGGTACCAATTTCAACGGCGCCCTCGATTTGTCCCCTGGTTTGCCCACCCGCTGACAAGTGTCACATGTCCTCACGAAATGGTCTGCGTCCCGAAAACACCCTGGCCAATAGTACTCTTGCAAGAGACGGTCCTTAGTTTTCTTAACTCCAAGGTGTCCGGACCACGAACCCCCGTGTGACAAGCGCAACAGATCCTGACGATAGCATTGAGGCACGATCAGCTGATCGAACTCCACTCCTCTGCGGTCTAGATACTTCCGGTACAGGACTCCACCTCTTTCCACAAAACGCGCAGTTTTCCTGGCGATACCTTCTTTGACATTGCAGCGCACGTTTTCCAGGCTGCCATCCTTTTTTTTGCTCGGCTATCAAAGCCGTCCGGCTGACTTTTAGCAACCTATCAAGTCCGTCTGACGTCGGCGCGATGAGCAAATCAGTAGATAGCTCTTCTAACTTTCCCGCGTCGGGCGTTTCCTCTCCAGTATCTGGCGCCTTTAACGTTACAGACTCAAGTTTATTCAGTTCGGGCGTGCTCGGAATATCAGCTTGCTGCGCCTCTGACCCTTTTTCGTTGTTTGATAACGTCGGCCCCGCAACTACCGCCTTTGCAGCGAGCTCCCGAACCTTCGATCTGGTTAAGGCCTGAACACTAGCTTCACCAAACAAAAGCCCCTTCTCGCGCAGGAGGTGATCGGACCTGTTTGAAAATAGGTACGGGTACTGGGGTGGCAGCATAGATGACACTGCGGCCTCCGTCTCAAGCGCTCCGAAAGGTCCTTCAATAAGCACCTTTGCTACTGGCAGACACACGCTATGAGCTTCCACGGCTTGCTTGATCCACGCGCACTCGCCCGTGAACATATGGGGTTCTACGTAAGACGGGTGAACTACATCCATCGTAGCTGCGGAATCGCGAAGCACTCGGCACTCTTTCCCGTTCACGAGGAGGTCTCGCATGTAAGGCTCGAGAAGCTTCATGTTCTCGTCAGTGCTGCCTATTGAAAAAAACACAACTTTTGGTGTTGTTTCCGGACACTGCGCCGAAAAGTGACCCGGCTTCTGGCACGTATAACACAAGCGCGCTCGCCTCATCTCGAACCGCTTTCTGCGTTTGGCTGCCGCCGTCTCTTTACGTTTGGTCGGACTGCTTTCGCTCGCATCCGCACTACGCGTGTCCCCCTTTAATCTCATGGGTGTGAACTTCGGCCTCTCAAACTTCGAGCCAAATTCACCCTTTTGACCGTCCTTAGCTCCGCGAGCCCGACGCGTCACAAACTCCTCGGCTAGCTCAGCGGCTTTAGCCACCGTACAAACGTCTGGCCTATCCAAGACCCAGTATCGCACGTTCTCCGGTAACCGACTATAAAACTGTTCTAGCCCGAAACACTGCAGAACTTTATCGTGGTCACCAAACGCTTTCTCTTCTTTGAGCCACTCCTGCATGTTCGACATAAGCCTATACGCAAACTCTGTATATGACTCACTTCTGCCTTTCTCATTTTCCCGAAACTTCCGACGGAACGCCTCCGCAGACAGCCGGTACTTTTTTAGCAGACTCGATTTTACTTTGTCGAAATCCTCTGCTTCCTCTCTATCCAAGCGAGCGACTACGTCGGCCGCCTCGCCGGGTAACAAAGTGAGCAAGCGCTGTGGCCACGTTTCCCGAGAGAACCCCTGCTTCTCGCACGTTCGCTCAAAGTTAACCAGGAACAAACCAATGTCCTCTCCAAGCTTAAACGGCCGCATCAGGTCAGTCATTTTGAACAATACTCGTTCTCCTGCACCGTGTGCCTGACTTCCATTACGAGCGCGTTCCATCTCTACCTCAAGACGCTTCATTTCCAAAGCGTGTTGACGGTCACGCTCTTGTTGCTCTCGCTCTTTCTGTTCTTTACGTTCACGCTCTTCTTTTTCTTTTGCAGTCTCCCTCTCTTCAATGGTCTCAAGGCATTCCGACAGCTCGTCATCCTCAGCCTCTAACTCAAGAATAGCCTTTAGCAGTTCAGGTTTTCTGAGTTTGTCTGAGACATCCAGACCCAACTCTCTTGCAAGCTCCAACAATTTCGGTTTGCGCAACGACTTCAAATCCATGGCTGCTCTGAATGCTGCTTTCTCTACTGCTTACTATTGTCTTGCCGCAAACTAACCCGGCAGCAACGACAACCACAATTACCAGCTCTGTTTCTAACACTAACAAAAGCCTGGCAAAGCTCAGAAGAAGAAAGTCCCGCACTCACCAAACCTCGCAGGCAGGAATTCCGCGCAGTCGTTCCGCTGCAGGCAACCAGTCGTCACACAGGGCTCGTTGCACTGCTCCCGGATCGTCGTTGAGCTGCTCAGCATACAGTCAACTGCATCTCTTCGCTGCTGGCCTCCGTTGTCGCGATCTCACCGCTGGCAGACAGTTGTTTGAAGTCGTAGGCGATCTCACCGCTGCCAACCAGATGTTTGGATCGCACCGCTGGTACGATCTGTTGGGAACTCGGCGCTGACGCCCGTCGTTGTACCTGGGTCGCAAGCCCCAAGGGTAGCGTTGGCCTGGCGGCCTGGGGTACAACTGGAAGCATCCGAAGGTCCCGGCAAAGCATGAGTCGACTGGTAACAACGAAACAACTTGTTTATTTTAACATCGCAAAGAGTTGGCGGTCAGGTTTGACCGAAGTAGAGAGACGGGAGAGCACTTTACTCAACAGAAGAAATCGGAGCCCTCCTTTTGGCGTCCGGGGGCAGCTGTTTTTATACTCTCGCAGTTGAGGGCAAGAAGGAACCCCTCAAAAGACGAGCACGTGAATGTACAATGGGCTAATGGTGACGCACACTGTCGTAGCGCTGCCGTAGCACCATGTCGAGCACGATCTCGTAGCACCCTGTCGTAGCGCTGCCGTAGCACCATGTCGAGCACGATCTCGTAGCACCCTGTCGTAGCGCTGCCGTAGCACCATGTCGAGCACGATCTCGTAGCACCCTGTCGTAGCGCTGCCGGTCGGGCACAATGACTGTAATGAGAGGATGATCCCTGCTTTCGCATCGCCTGGTTCGGGCACAATGACTGGAATGAGAGGGTGATCCTTTGCGGTCGCATCGCCGCAGTCGCGCCTGGAAACACCTGCCGATGAGCGTTGCGGCGACGACGATCGGGCCAAAATGTCTGCCGCCCCGCCGCAGTCGCGCCGGCAAAACCACGTGTCGCAGGCGAAACGCAACAGTGCAGACAGATCTTTTTTTTCTCTCTCGGTTGTTCAACAAAGGTTTAATCGAGCAGGTGCCCTACCGCAGACGGTATATGCGGCTCTTCGACAGTGGCACTTGGTGAGCAATACAAGGGGCGCTATAACGTAAAACTACTCCAAAGTTTTCTATTCTAATTCTGCAATCAGCCCTCCACGATTGGTCAAAACTTTTTTGGACCACCCCCACTTAACCTGCCTGTCACGTGACGTCACGAAAACCGTGATAGCTCTTCATCTGATATAACGTGTACACACTGATTATGCATGATTTGGTCGAACAAAAGAAAAATAGTTTTTTCTGATTCGACCCCTTTTCGCCATGAGCCCTCGGCTATTGGTCAAAAGTTTTCGGGCTGCACCCACTTCACCTACCTGTCACGCGACGTCACAAAACCGCAAAAACTTACGCGTCAAAGTGACGTGTACGCGATAAAGATGCATTAATATGCCGAACAAAACTGCATTTTCTTCTGAATAGCCGCAGGCTGCCCCTTTCCGAAAGGAATAAAAGATGGCTGCCACCGATCGCTCAGGCACTGGCGACTCGCACCTGCCGGAGTGCATGGGTTTATTTGCGTACAATAAAACCTTTTGCGTGGCCGTGTAACGTTCGCGAGCACTTTCACCACATTTACGACCTCGCTTTGCCAACTCTTCTTTGATGAGGATCCGTCTTAGTTGCAATCTTAACCTTCCTTTGCGTGCCGCCGCGATTTTCGACCAGCCACCTCAAGCCAAGTAAGGGAAAGCGGACCAATCGCAGACCGCCGGTACCACCCCCTTCATCCAGTTATCGATTTTCAGTGCAGTGACTCGGCCTCATCGAATGCCTCTCCACTTGAGCGTGCTCCTCGCCTGTTGTCAACCAATTAGATAAGACAAGCCGCTCAGTGTAGGCAATGTTCTTCGTTTTCCAAGGAAAATAAAGTGACCTCATATGAACGAGGACAGCGTTTGATTGGTCTGTTCAGACAACCCTACGGGTGACCGCCCGATCCTTGCGTCGGCGCTTACGCAAATTTGACGTCAGCAGATTGGAATAAAAACATATTGGAATAGTGTTACGTTATAAGGGCCAAGGAGTTGTAACGTGACATCGCTGGTGCCATAGTATTAATCGCAACTTCTGCAACGCTCCTACAGGGACAAGTGAATCGAGACAACACCCTGCTTTTCCCCGTGTTCCAGATGCGCACGCAACGCTATGGCGGCTGCGATGACGTCCATGCATGCTGGCTATATGCAAAACTTAAACAAGAAAGCCGCAGTTCCGCCCGATAAGCGAAGCATCGATTGCGATAGCAAATTAGTGGAGAGCTATACGAAGTAAGGATAGTAGTCTTATAGGCAGCATACTTTTGTAAACATTCGCTTACTAAATAAATTAACAAGCATGGTTCACGCGTAGACAAGAAAACATGAAGACATCTCACTCGATGACCGCGGAAACTCGCTGTCAGAACGCTGGAGTGAGGAAGCTCGGCAGCAGGAGCGAGCGAATTGACCTTCGTGCTGCTTCTCACTTCAACGCGAACTAAGCGGCGAGAACACAGCGCATACAAAGCTATCAGCCCTCGTCGCACCTACACTCTGTCCCACCGCAAATCGCTTTCAAAATATGGCCCGCGCGATCGCGCTATAACCAGTAGCAGCCAGAGAACGCCCCCTCCCTCCCTTCCTTCTCCCCGGTACCTTGTGCGCGACGGAAGACGGCGTGCTTTCCTCCCTGCTTTCCTCCCTCCCACGCGAGAGAATGAGCCGCCATCGTCAGTTCACCCTAGCACGCTTTCACTCGCACATACAGCATATGGCGCGTGGGGCTTTATCTGGAACGTTACGGCGACGGCGACAGTAGAAATGCGCCGGGACTGCCCATGTAATTGCTATCGCAATAATACAGCAAAATTATTGTACCCGAGCACTCTCGGTATAAAAAACAACAAAAAAGAGAAAAAGGTCTGTGAAGGAAAGGGGTCAAAATTGGAAGAAGCGTCATCGCCAACAAACCATTCCGTACATTGGTATGTACGCTTCAACGTCGGGATGCCGTCGTCTTCATGCCGTCGTCACTGATCCATCGCTGAAGTGCCATTGTCATAGTGCCGACGTCTTGTCTGAGTCGTCATCCAGCCATTGTCATCGTCGTCATCTATGTCGTCCGCTAAACGCACTTAAAGTAAACGCCACTGTAGTTGATTCACACCATCAAGCTCTTGCTTGAATTAGACAATGCTGTCCCGGTAATTTCTTCGAATTTTTTTTCTTCCGGATTTTATTTTCCTTTTGCTCTCACCTCTGTACATAAGAGTCCCTGGTCAGCGCGGGAACAATCCACTTCGAAAGCATGCTATTGCAAAACAACGCCGCAGGGGACCACTGCGCTCGCCGCATTTCTTGACCGCAATAATACGACAAGGACACACTTAAGTCTTGTATTTTTATCATCAAATGGTTATTTTTACATACATTATGGGAGACAGTGTTGCTCTCATTGAGTCTTTTTCTCTCGCTCTCTCCCTCTCTACTCAGTGCTGGCTATTTTAGCTTCCGTTAAGCAGCCTTAAGCAACGCATTCCGCTGAACGAAAACAGAAGGTACTGTAGTGATATACTGAACGCGAGCACTTGGCTGTCCAGGCTACAATTAGCACCACTCTCGGGGAGCAGGCTTGCCCGTATTGAGAGCACGCCAAGAGAGAGAGAGAGAGAAATTTATTTACAGAAAGGCAGAGAGGTCGGCCTGAGCTATAACTTGCTCTGGCCTGCTACTCTACTCTGGGGAAAAGGGACGGGGAGGGAAAGGGCTGATGAATGATGATGGTATAAGGAAGAGATGCGTATATACAAATTCACAGAGTTGTGGTATCTCTAAAGGCGTGCGTCCAGCCCAGTGGCTTGGAGAAAAGCTACAGCGGCTCTTGTGACCAGGGCTGCGCTGGTTGCATTAGGCCAAGGACCTAAAAGAAACTCGTCCGATAGCGGTCTCTCATGGATGTTTGCTATGGAAGAGACAAGTTGCTGTCGTTCTTGCGCGTACGCGGGACACACGCAAAATATATGTTCAAGTGTTTCTGGCACCTCACAGCATTCACAGTTTGGGCTAGTATCACTGGCACCTATCATATTTCTATAACGGTTGGTGAATGCGACACCAAGGCGAATCCGGTGCACCATGCTCGTGTGGTTTCTATTGAACTTGTGAGGCATACGAAATCTCATTTCTTGGTCCCATTTGTGTAAACGCTTGTGTCGTCGATCTGGTTGGGCCCAGTGTTCCAACGTAGAGTTGCGGTTTACGCGACGAAGTAGGGCGTTTGTGTCTGTTCGTGAGAAAGGAATGCGTACTTCACAAGCATTATCTAAAGCAGTTTTTGCTTCAGCGTCTGCCTGTTCGTTCCCTATCACGCCACAGTGTGATGGTATCCACTGAAAGGTGACATTGTGGCCATTTCTTGTTGCGTGGTCGAGATACGCTGTAATTTCTATAGCCATAGAATAATACGGGCCCCGTCTGAGGACACAGTCAATCGTTTGCAGAGCTGGCTTGCAATCGCAGAATATCGTCCATGCGCGAGGACGCTCCTCGGAGAGAAATCGAAGTGCTTCCCGGATAGCAACAAGTTCTGCGGCAGTTGATGTTGAGCTATGGTCTAGTTTAAACCGGCGAGCGATGATCATATGTGGAATGACGAAGGCCGCAGTGGAGGCATATGGTGTGACAGAGCCATCGGTATACACATGTACAGTATCTCCGTACTCTGTAGAAATGTGCAACAGGGTGAGTTGCCTGAGGCCAATAGATGGAACGAAAGACTTTTTAGTAATTCCAGGGATCTGCAATGTAACGACAGGTTTAGGCAGAACCCACGGGGGTGTTCTCGGAATACAGTCGGGAGAGAATCTTGTCGGCAAAACACTCTGATGCCGCGTTATAGTCGTTGAAAAGCTGGAATCTGGGTGTGTGGTAGGGAGCGATGACAGAGGATGGTGCCTGTGTCGGGTCAACACGCGGAGGTACATTCGAAGAGGCTCGCAGAGCAAGTACACCCGAATAGGACAAGCACGAGCTTCCGCTATAGTTCCATTGGTTGACGTGCATCGTGGGAGGCCCAAACATGTGCGCAATGCTTGAGCTTGAATGCTCTCCAGCGCGCGCACACAACTAAGTCCCATGCTTGAGAGCGCCGGCATGCTGTACCGTATATACCCTACGAATAGTGCTCGGTACAATTGGAGTAATGACGACTCCGAAGGGCCCCATCTTGTTGCTGCCACGACGCGAAGGACGTGAACAAAACTCTTCAGCTTTGACTTCAGTGCGGCGACGTGTCTTGACCAAGATAATCCCCGGTCTATGACTAAGCCAAGGAATCTGTGGTGTGTAACCGTAGGTATCGCTACGCCGTCAACAATGATCGGATACATGCTCATTCGTTTTCGCGTGAACGTAATCACAGAACATTTTTCAGTTGAGAGTCGGAGGCCTTGACGCCGAAGATACTTAGCTGCGATTGTCACTGCACGTTGAAGCCTAGCACGCAGTTGGGGACGGGTGGCTCCAGATGCCCATATGCATATGTCGTCGGCATATGTGCTAATCTTTACCGTGCTAGGAAGTTCGGATGCAAGGCCAATCAATGCAACATTGAAAAGAGTTGGACTGAGAACTCCCCCTTGTGGAACACCTCGATGTATATGGTACTGTCCGGTGTCGCCATCACTTGTCGACATATACACCGTGCGGCCACTGAGGTAGCTAACAACCCATGTATATAGTCGGCCACCGATGTCTAAATCTTCCAGTGCATCAAGGATTGCATAATGGAGTACATTGTCGTATGCACCCTTAATATCCAGAAAGACAGCTCCAACTAACCGACGTCGACTTCTTTCCTGTTCAACAGTGGAGACCAAGTCGATAACTCCGTCAATCGAAGAACGGCCTCTTCTAAATCCGTGCATAAAATCAGGAAAGCAATTATTTCTCTCTAGATACCATTCCAGTCTTGACAAAACCATTCTTTCCATTACTTTGCCGACGCAACTGGCTAAGGCGATCGGTCTGTAGGAGGAAAGCTCGTTGGGGCACTTTCCCGGTTTAAGCAGCGCTACAACGCGACTGCATTTCCAACCATCTGGAACATTTCCTTTCTCCCACGTCGCATTATAAAAAGATAGGAGAAGACGTCGTGATTCGGTGCCAAGATGGCAGAGTGCAGCGTACGTGATTCCGTCTGGTCCTGGTGCCGAGGAGCGTCGAGAAACTGAAAGCGCAGCGTCAAGCTCTTGCATCGTAAACGGTACTTCGAGCCGCTCATCAGGTGACGGGGGTGCGATGGTGACAAGGGATGAAGTCACTGCATTAGATGCGTCCACAATCAGTTTACAGTAGTCCTCTGCTACCTCTAATTCGGTCCGGCGTTGATGTAGGGCCACCGCATGGAATGGGTGTCTTTGTTGTGGAGTTGCCTGGAGACTTCGTATGACCCGCCATATCTTAGATAGAGGCTGTCTTGGATCTAGGGATCCACAGAAAGCCCTCCAACGCTGTCTGTCAAGCTTCTCCAGATGTCGAAGAACATGTCGTTGAGCTCGGCGACTGCTCGAAAGATCGGACGGTGACTTTGTTCTTCTGTATCGCCGTTCCGCGCGGCGACGGATCGCACGAAGGGCCTCATATTGTATGTCGACCGATGACCTGTGCCTCGGTATGCTGACTTCTCTAGTTTTGTCCCGCAGGGTAGAGGCAATGATGTCCTCTATTTCGGATGGAGATGTCATACTCTGACAGGTGGTGTCGACAGAGGTCTTAAATGCAATCCAGTCTGTTTGACGAATGCAACGTGAGGCTGAACGGCGAAACCAGCTAAAGTGAACGTAAGTGGGGAGGTGGTCGCTACCATGAGTCTCTAGATCCGTCGACCAGGATGCTGAAGACAGAAGGCTCCTTGATACAAACGTTAGGTCAAGACAACTGCTGTAGGACGTGCCACGAATAAATGTAGGAGACCCGTCATTGAGCACATTTAGTCCCCGACTACACATAAAGTCAGCCAAGTATTTGCCACGAGAATTCATCGAAGTGCTACCCCACAGGGGATGGTGCGCGTTAAAGTCACCAATCACAATATGAGGGCCTTGCGATGCTTGCAGCAGAGACATCAGGTGCGAGCAATCGATCCTCGCTCTTGGGTGGATATATCCTCCAATCACTGTAACCGTGCGACATCTGTATTTTATGGTGAGGCATACGTAATCATTAGTAGTATGCGATGGGACGTCATGTCTGAAATACACCAGGTCGTGACGTATACAAACTAATACTTTGCTCGAGGGTTGGTCGTTACGAGACCACATCTGGACATAACCAGAAATACGGAAAGAAGAATCCATATTAGGTTCACAGATAACAATAACTGGAAATTGGTATTTAAATACCCGCTGTCGGAAATCCGACAAACGACCACGCAGACCGCGAGCATTCCATTGCATAACAAACGATTGACGCATCCGTTCTTCAAACATTATCGCCATACTTGCTTAGTGAAGAACCACTAGCAGTGGTTCCAAGACTTCAAGTAGCTGCACGGCAGCCTTGGCAGCAGGGGTATTTAGGCCGGAAAGAATCCTGCGCATGGAGCCCATCAAATTTTTCACCATACTCGTGACGTCAATGTCATCCATCTTTTCATTTTCTTCAGTATGTGTAGGAGCGGTGCATAAGGGATTTCCCACAGGCCTTGATGGTAACGAGGGCCACTGAGTCTCCGATGTGGCTAGTGCCGATGATGGGTCGCCTTGTACTTTCGCGGCATACAAAGGCTTTGAGGCACGTGCTTCTTCATTCCTGAGACGAAGAGGGGGTGGATGTTGCACTTGAGCTGTCGTCCCTCCAACGCGAGGAAGCGAGAAAGCGGCGACGCCGAAATGCGACAAACTATTCCGAAGGAGCGGCGCGTGCAAAAGTTCAAAAAAAACTATACCGCTAGTTGTAATGATGAATAAGGTAAAAGAAACTCTCCGATGTTATGGACGCGAGACCTAGACATCTGCGGCAGACATTTATTAGGCCAAAACTCTCACGAAAAAAAAAAAAATAGTAGCGGTGACGCCATCCTGCTCTCAAAGCCCATCAAAACGAGGGCGCCTCCGGTATGAGAGTCAGCGTCACGTATAATTAGCCTGCCTCGAATGAGACCGCGTTTACCTATCGACAGCCCTCCTCGTCACTGGCAGCTCTTTGAAAAACAATTTCGATCGCGCGGTCGGAAGATTGGCACGTCTTAAAGCGTCGCGATCTTCGCTGCGTGTACACGCCAGTTTCTCGCACGTGCGCGCCCGTGTCTGCTCACCACGCGGCGATGCGTTACACACTTTCGGTTTATGCAGTCATTCGGCACCGGCTGCGCGCAGCCATAGCACGGCGCATCCCCATCGAGTGCTCCGACAGCGGCCCCTCGTTCGCGGAAAGCTCGCAGGCCAATTTGCGTTCCGCTAAACGCGACGCTCCCGATCGGAACCGCAGCGAGCCCCAGCAGCGACAAGTCCGTTCTCCGGAGAAGCTCGACGCATAGCTCGTTGTCATCTTGTGTTGACAAACGCGCGTTCGGTCCCCGCCTGCAGTCCTCGTTGACGCGTAATCACGCGAACGTCACTCAGGCTCTTCGGGTTTCCCCCTTTCTTTCCCTCCACACCCTGTATTACCCTGGCGTAAGTTTCGGCCGGAATCGGATCGCGAACGAGCACGGAGCAGGCTGCGATCGACAATATACTGCAGTATCTCTGAAGTAATGCACCTTCCTGACAACGTGGGGCTCGTCGCTTCTTTGTCTTCAGCTCTCGGAAGCGGCTAGCTGTCCGCCTTGGTTGCTTAGTGGCTACAGAGTTGCGCTGGTAAGCACAAGGTCACGGGATCGAATCCTGGCCGCTGTAACTAAAATGGCCGATGTAAGTGAAATGCAAAAAAAAAGAAAGAAAAAAAGAAAAACTGTGCATTGGGTGCAAGTTAAAGAACCCCAGGTGGTCGAAATTAACCCAGAGTCCCCTCCCCCCACTCCCCCTACGATGTGCCTCATAATCAGATCGTAGTTCGGGCACGCAATACCCAACAATTTAGGTTTAATTAAGCGGCTAGATCTTTTAAGCCGAAGAGAACGGTTGCGATAGGGAAGGTATCGTCAGTTTAGCTGTCTTACACAAAAGAAGCAAACGTTGTTATGATGCTTGTCTAGGGAAGAGTATTGATGAGAGGTATATATAATGCAAAGAGAAGTAAGAGACACATCTAATAATACGTTAAGGAATTCCAAACCACTCGTGCCACAGTTGCATACACCCATAGATACCTATGAACCGATAATCATATGTGAACGTTTTATGTCGTGACTTATTGTTTCATTATGCAGAGCAGAGGCCATTTTACCGGCACTACTTTGTCGGCCAATGTTCGAGGTTTTACTGTGTTCAGCACAGCACAGCTTAGTACTGATCCTCTCCCCCGTTCCCTTTTTTTTTCCGAAGAGGGCGAGGGGCAGGCAACAAAAAAAAGATTACTTTTGTAAATGGACAGCCGAAGGTCACAGAAAAAAAAAGAAAGATTGTCCGCTGGCACCGTAACTGCCTTATAGAACAGGGGGTGCCTAAACAGCAATGCTGATTATAGAGCATTGCCATATATATGGCACCATATACAGCTGTTTATCAGTCCGTGCAACTTCACCAACCCGATCGGCTCTCTGCACATGATCTGTTACCATTCGGGTGAGTCGGTGCGTATGAATACACGTGTAAAGGCGGGATGCTTGGAAAGAGGATGAACTTTAGAAGAAACTATGCAGAACGACATGCTTGCCCTCGAATGACAAACTTCACGGTTTGAGTCACTAAGATGGATGTTAATAAAGGTAAAATGAGATATCCACCCAATCGCAGCAATTGCTGCAAAGGAAACCCATACTGCTTCCTCGAAAGAAAAGCCCCGTAGTTGAAGAAAAATTCGGCCTGGTCCGGGACTCGAACCCGGAACCACCCCATTTCCGGGGCAGCCTTTCTACAATTTGAGCTAACCAGGCAGCTAGCAGATGGCAGGAGGAAGTCGAATCCATCAACAACTCGAAGCAAAGGCAAGAGTTTGACGTAATACTTCTGCGGAAACACGTAAGGTGGACGATCCACCTTGCCGGTTTCCGTACAACTATTACGTGAGACGGATGTTCCTAATGTGAGAACGCCCTTAGCTTAGTATCGTTGATCGACACAACTTATACACTGGCCAAAAAGTTCCAGCGTCACCTACCTTTTTTTCGTGACCAGGCAATAGCGTCCTACGGAAGGCAACAGGAAACAGCATCTCGCAAGCTGAGTCCTATCTTCACGTAAAATATAACAGTCATTTGGAAATCACGGAGAAGATCGGATGCGCCAGTGCCGGTAATATATGCGACAACTGTCAGGTCGCGTCATAATTCACTATCGAGTCCATGGCAGGCTTAACACTATCGAGTTTCTCAGATGTAGTCGAAGACCACGAACTTAATTTCCATGTGCATAGAAGGCTGCATTCAAAAGAACTGCTCGCGAGTGGCAAGTGATGATTCACTCAGCACACCGTTAATTTATTGCGTATGGTAACATGCTAAACCGAAATTCATCCGCTTCTATTGCAGATACTCTCTTACTGCTCGCTGAATCATCGTGATGATCGAGCAATAAGTAGATAATTTGTGTTTCGATTACTTATATGAGTTGGACTTTTAGTTCGAACTTGTTTTCATGTAACTACCTCTTACCTGTCAGCTTCATAATTCCCATTTATATCGGAAAAGGTGTAGCCAGCGCTATTTAAAGGCCCGAACGTCGCCTAAGTAATTGTGTTAAGGACAAAAGACGCCCGCAGACTCCCGTTTTGTCCGCGGTAAAAGAACCTGGTTAGTGTTGCTAGACAAGCTACCTCCTTCCCTAGTGCATTGTAGAATACAAAAACTAAACAGAAATCCAGCTGCACACACCCGGCGTTCAGAAACAACAGCAGCAGAAGAGAGGTGCAACCATGCCGCATTCCATTAGCGCTGTGCCAGAAAGCAATCCTCTCAGCGCCGACTTCGAGTGCTTACGTTCCTTCCGCAAGATGCCCGACCTGTTGCCGGCGTCAAGGAGTTTTCGGTGAACTTGAGTGGCAGCTAGCTATATTAGGAGCCATATAGCAGCTTCAGGTGGTTCGCATCGATACCGTTTGCGTGAGGGACAACGAACGCAATAATAAAAAAAAAACAAGGCAAATAATTGCGTCGACTATTAGACCCGCTCGTGCAGGCCGTGTGTCGAGGGGGATGAGAAGCGCGTAAATCAATCGGGCGGCAGCGCGGCCCGACAGGTTTTGGCGACGATAAACAGTGGCGCAGCTGCGTAATGAAGAACGCTGTCGCGGCTTCGGGGCGACCCCTATCGGCGGCTACGAGAACCTCGTGCGGGTGAACTTAACGCTCCAGAGTTGGAACACCGACACGTGCTCTTAACAAGCTTACACTAACAGAGCACGCTTTCTCACACTTCTCCGCGCCCGAATGTTGTAAGAAGCTGGGCACAAGGCCTGCCTCGGTCGAAACTAGGGAGAACGTGACTAAAAAAAACGTGTTATAACTTCTACGTAGAAGTTACCCCAGAAGGATGTAAGAAGAAAAAAAAAACTTTCGTATACCTTGCTGCGATGAGTTCATTTTTCTTGAATGGCTGACAAAAAGCAGGTGTGCATGCGTGTGGATGTATGTGACTAACAAACATGAAGTTCGTTGAGGTTTACGGTCATTTAGTATTCTTCCAAATTTCTGATTTGTTGCGCATTCGTCAGTAAATAGTTGGCTACTACTGGACACGGTTAAGACGAAAGTCAGGTGTCTTGAATTTCGTGCGGAAATCTCTGTGTAGGAACCCGCCGTGGTTGCTCAGTGGCTATGGTGTTGGGCTGCTGAGCACGAGGTCGCGGGATCGAATCCCGGCCACGGCGGCCGCATTTCGATGGGGGCGAAATGCGAAAATACCCGTGTGCTTAGATTTAGGTGCACGTTAAAGAACCCCAGGTGGTCAAAATTTCCGGTGTCCTCCACTACGGCGTGCCTCATAATCAGAAAGTGGTTTTGGCACGTAAAACCCCAAATATTATTATTATTATCTCTGTGTAGGTGCCAGAATGTGACGTCAGTGATATTGAAGTGCCTTATTGCATTTGGGCCCCTTAGGCAGCAAGAAAAGCTGCTTGCCTTGTTTTCTTGTTTTTTTTTTGTTCTTTTCGATTGCAACGTAGCCTTTCTTTACTGATAGACATTACTACTGGGCCTGCATAGAAACAGTCGAAATCCATCCCGTCAAGGCGGCTTACTACACAGTTTTCGTTCCTGCGTTTTTTTTTTTTTTTTTTCTGGCATGCCAAGCCGTATTATGGTGAGAGCGAACACTTTGCTAACTAATGCAACTTAACCTATTATCCCTTTTTTTAGCGTCCAATTAAGATAATGCCTTCGCGGAGGACAAAACCCCTTCGCATAGGTCGACGACACGCTGAAAATGCGTCCTCCGTGGTGGCCGCTTCGCAGTTGGTCCTCGGCGAACGAAAGGTTCGGTATGCAGGCGCAATCCGTACTCAGGTGGCACATTCTGTAGTTGACAAATGTTCAGCGATCAAAGCGCATACATACTGAAGCGATTTCCCATTAAGTTCGCAAAAGTTTCCCAAAAAGCTCGGAAGGCTGCTTAAATGTGTCGCTTCCTGTAATGCCAGTGTGAGGATCATTGCGTTGTGGTCTAAATATCCAAGTAAACGAGACGAATTATCATATCACATCCCACACAGCGTAATAACCAAGAATCGCACGTCCAATTTGAACGCAATGATGAATTCCTTCTGTTATACGAGCAGTTTCGCATATGCCTAGAAGCTTTACCGGTATTTGCATGCATGAGCGTCCACATTACAGACGGAACACCATGCATAATGCCCTTAATGGGAACTGGAGAAAATAATGCCTTTTTCAGTAAGGCTATAGATAAACATTTTTTACAAATGATCAAGCCTATTGCGCATAGGACCAGTCTATCTAGTTAGCGGTAAATATTTTTGCTAAGGCCGCAATTGAAAACTTCCGTGGCGCCCACTAAAATGTTCTCTCTTTTTTCTGACAATGAAATATTCGACCACAATCAAATACGCATTCCAAGAAATCTGTCGTCGACTACCTAATCATATACCAAACGTCTTCTTTTCTTAAAAGCAAAGCACAAAACGAGGTTGCACTGAAGCTATATGTTTAGTATCGTTGTTCTCAACTGAAATTCCTGTAAAGTGGGCAGCTTGTAAGTGGGAAGCAGGTGTATAAACCTATCACGCCTTGTGCGATAACGATAATTAGTGTAGTCAAAGAAGGGAACCTTCTAGCTAACAGCTAGATAAGATCGCCTGTACTAGTTTAATGCTCAAAAAAGATTGTTGATATCATAAATGTGTAAAAATAGTAGAAACATGCCCATCACATTACTGCCGCCCGCATTTTGCGATTTACAATGAGAACAAGACAGCGGTCTGAATAGATCCCTGTATCTGTAGCACCTCTAAAGGCGAGTTACCTTAACGGTCAATTATCGTTTAAAATTTATGAGCTGCGCACGAACACCTCTCCCTCATCCACTTCATGTAACGAAACAATGATTCTATCTGCGCAGTCAAATATTTCGCGACATGGTTTATTACAGGAACGGCTCCCGTTGAGTAGAGTTGACAAGAGTGTTTTCAAGCGGTCAGTATCAACCTATAAACATGATAAAGAGAGAGAGAGAGAGGCTTTTTAATGAGAACTGAAAAGTTTCGCCTTCCGGCGAGCCTATAGCATGCGACCCCAGGTGAATACGCTGATAAATGAAATAATACCCAGAGGACATACGTCGGCTACCGCACACATATATCACGCATAACGCAGCATACAACGCACAGGAACTTCCACGGTTCAGTTTCCAATGTGAGTTTCTAAAGGAATCAGAATACCACGATTGCGACCCTAAGAATCCTTTGTCGGAATTGTTTTCGAGGAAGAAGAGAGGAGGAGAGACACGTTAACCAGATTGCTCTAAATGGGTTTGCTGCCCTGTATTCTTCATATACGAGATTAGGCACTTCTGCTTATTCGGCGGTGTAGCATAGCTTTTTCTTTCCTGATTCTTTAATTCCACGTGCACTCAGTGCTCTCTCTCTCTCTCTTACCCTTTCACTTACCCCCAGTGTAGGGTAGCAAACCGGGCGCTCGTCTGGTTGACCTCCCTGCCTTTCCTCTCCTTGCTCTTTCTCCTTCTCTCTCGCTCTTAATTCCTGTTCTTGAGTCTTGAGAAGGCCCTTGCAAGAGCACACCGGTTTCGAAAGGAAATCTGACGCATGATACTTTGCCCTCGTCTTGTCACCATCATCATCAGCAGCAGCGGCCGTAGCACCACCACCACCCCTACCACCATCGGCGTCAAGAGGAACCATTGGGTCGCGGCACGTCTGTGAATGCGGGGGCGAGAACTATGCAGAGGCGAAGGTGACCCCAGGCGATGACCATTTCGCATGAAGTTCGGTGTAGCAGAACCCAGGGAAGAGAGACGTTGTGGCGGCCGGTGGTTGCAATAATCACAGCAATGCAAAAAAAAAAAAAAAAGACGCGTGCCGAGGGCTTGCAGATTACGCACGGAGAAAGCGAACGACGAATTCTGTCCGCCGTGGTTGCAGGCCAAGATATTGTTTGATATGTTGGTCTTTGCCCGGAAGCACCGCTATACAGACGGCAAAAAAGCCAGCAGGAAGCGCTGCGACCGCAGCTGCGTGTGTTTCCTTTTTAATTCCAGCGGGAAAAAAAAAAGTATTCGAGCCAAACTGGGCACACGATGACACATTGCGCTAAAATAAGTCATTTGAAGCTTGTCCTGACAAATGCGTACGTTGTCCGACATTTACCATGCGGTACGAGCCACTGTATACTCGCGCGTCGCGCCAACACAGCGCCAGGTCTTCTAGTACACTTGATGTTAAACTCTAAATGGCTCCATGCCGCCGTGTACCCTTCGTCGCAGATTGAGAGCCGTATATATACGTGTACCGCTAGCCTGCCTGTCACGTGGTGGCAGCGTTTCATAACCAGATCCTCACCTATAGACCATCACTTTAGAGTAAGCAGACTCACCACGGCCGGTATACCTTAGCGGCTATACGGCGTTGCGCGACTCACCACGAGGAAGAGGGTTCGATACCCGCCGAGGCGGCCGAATTCTCGACCAAGGCGAAATTTAAGAACGCTTGTTCACTATACATGATAGGTGAATGTTAAGAACTCCAAATGGTCAAAATTATTCCTGTGTTTCCTCGACGGCCTCAAAATCATATGGTGGTTTTGGCACGTGACACCCCAGATATTATTTCATTATATGTAGCAGAACACACTCGGTGAAATATATACGTGTGCCCTTTCGTAAAGAAGTTTGCTGAACGCCGCACGCCGACGACTTGAGTGGTGCATATATGACTCGCGGGCTTGCTTTACGCGGCGACAACCGCTCTTGCACTGCGCGCTTGACAATACGGATATCTTCGGTATAGAATAAAGGTGTCGTTTGCCTTAATTTCGTGACTATAAAGTGAGAACCACGGTGTATGTAGTTTCCCGTTCTCAAAACAACAAATGCATAGGCGCATGCTGTATGTGAGGTGCCCGTGCGACCTCATTATGTCACTGGTCGTCGTTGTGGCAGAAGCTATTGAAATAATCATTGTCGCCTCATTATCTCAGGTCCAGGGATTGATGCATCCTCAAACTTGGCCTTTCTTCGCATGCCATGGATGTCTCGCGCTGCCGACGTTTCCTTTTCTTTCTTTTGCCACAACGTTCTTCTCGAGCGTATAAGTAGTGAGGGTTGCTCCTGGCTGCTGAAAGCGTCAGACATAGCGCATATATTTCTGCGGGATGAAAGATGGGTGTCTCACGTACGTTCCTGATTTTTATCGACAATGAACTCTGTAATGAGAAAAATTTTAGTGGCGCAAAAGATGGGCACGTCTCCGAGGGTGGGTGTGTTCTTTCCGAACCGTATTAATTATACGGCAACCACGGACAGCGACCAAGCTTGTCACCTTGAGTTACACAATGCGGACGTCTCAACTCGGGTTGTGGACAAGCTGCATGTTTGTAAACAAATGGGCTGGCGAAGCATAATGCCAGCAAAACCACGGGACGACGCTGTTCGCCGCGCGTAATGTTTATCTATTGGCATGAAGCTTGCGAATGTGGCCGCCACTTGTACTAATATTGCATCCCGAGAAAGTTTGCACGACTATAGAGTGCGTGGGATCTTTATTTCCATGGAAACTGAATGCCTCAGCAATGACACCGCCTCGTCGCGATGCCATACTCCCTATAGCTTGCGCATAGGTAGCTTCGATACTGACTCGAAGTCCAATATCTTCGCACGATGATCTCGACTTCTTCAGCGCAATTTTTGGCGGCTCATCACTCATGCAGAGTTCTCTACCGGACGCTGGCGGTGAACGGCGAGTACCATGTCGCTCATGATCCTTACCATGACCGGAACCAATATAGCCACGACATGCTCCAAACACTCGTTGACGATGCTTCGCAGTACTTCAGCCGCGTTGCGCATTTTCCCTCTCTGTGAATAGAATCCTCCACACTGCAAGTATACTGATTTCTCTTCCGCTCTAGAACATATAGTTGAGGGGTGCGCCTACATATACAGAGCGAAGGTGGTTACGGTGCCAGTGGCACAGTATTGTGCCGCCATCCTGTAGACCCCCACTTCTCCATATTATTCTCGAGAAAAACCACTAAACCGGAAAGATCGAAGCAAAGGAAGTGGGGTGTGACGTTGTGCGTGATAGCCATATAGTGTGTGGAGGCACTGCGAATGCAAGCCGAAAAGACACCCTTGTCTGTCTCTCTGCTTGGCTCTTTTATTTTTTGTGCCAAAAAAAAAGAAAAAGAAAAAAATTCACACTATCACGCCTCAACTATATAGCAACGTTCTTCTCACGACTGAACACTCAGTCTCGCACGGTCACGGGCATACCCAACCATGCGGCGTTGTGCACTACTAATTTGGTATGCACGTGCCTAAGGTGGTATGATGAAATTAGAAAATTTGCAGGCGCGCAAGCTGGAGTCAGTTAGCGCAAGACAGGGAAAATTAGAGATCGCAAGGAGGGGACGTCGTCCTGCAGTGTAGATAAAAAATAAATTGAAGAACAAGAAGATGGTGATGATATCTGTGAGGCGCACGAGCAAACCCGGTTCAGCAGAGCGTGGAGACGGTAATTGCTCTTGCAACTAATACAACGTATAAGTGTGCGCAAGCTTTGCTTGCTACGACGTCCATTAGACGTCGCGAAGTCCCACAGTAATCAAGAGGCACGGGAGGTTCTATTAGTGACACCTATTTTGAGGTGAATATTTCAGTGACAGAGATAAGGGTGCCGGTATAGCGTAGCGATTCCTTCCGTTGGATTCTATGCCGCTCTTATCGCCTATCGCTCATGGCCTGCTGATGCCGTTGATAACGCGGAAGGTGCACGCCATTCTGACGAAGCGTCAAAAGAAATGGAACTGGCATAGAATCGCTGCATTAACCCAGCCAGGGGTGAGAGGAAGCCTAACGGAGCCTTCAATACTTTTTCTCCTTCCATCTTGCTTTTCCAAACTAACTGTTGTGTGTGAATGCAGTAAGAATATTTATGTCCTTTTTGTTGCAAAGACAGTGGCAATTACCCACGTTCAAATACAGTTCTGCAACCGTATGTCATTGTTTCAAGTTCTACGATCGCGGACAACAACAACGCCTTGCTTCAACAGATTCCTGACATAACAGGACTAACCAAATGCGGACCCACAGGGTGGCTTGCTTTGAATATCAGTGACATTCAACCGACTTTATGGCGAGTTTATTTGAGCGTACGTAATAAAATAAAGCTTTAATTTTAAGATAGATATATAATTTCGAATAGCTATTTCTATATCCATCTATACCAAGCACTTACGATATATGCGAGATAATATATACGAGACAATAGCCCCGAGTACATAGCGATGTACTGGAGGCGCTCATCACTGCGTGTTAATTTGTTTTTCATAAACTCAGAAAGAAAAACTTACCTACGCACGAACTTTCTCCCTGAACAAAGACACTCACACATGGCAGACAATGGGCCATATTCCTTAGTTTTTCGCGAGCACGTTATAGGTAATAAACCTGGTAACGAGGGCTGTTTCTTGTTCGAAGCGTTCGCACTAAAACGCTGTATAAAATGTTGCCCGCAGTTGCTATTCTTATGCCCTGCAACGACTCTTGTTTTCCCTCTTGTTTTCTTTCGGCGCAGACGGCGTTGCGCGCTTTTCTTGAAACCTCGCAGAACGCGATATAAATGGGCGAACCAGCTCAGTTTCTGATGATCACTTCTAATGGAATCCCCTTCGTAACGGGGCAGCGACAAATTACCACCTAGCTTGCATCAGCTGGTGAAGTTTTACTACATATATCACAGCCTTGCATTTTTGCCTATCTCTAGCTCATATATTTTTTTTTCGTTTCATGAAAAGCTCCGCCTCTATCTCTATATTGTAAAGCTGTCTATGCCTGTGACAATCCAGGCTCCATCTCTTACCTGCTTTATTCCCCCTGCAATACTCTAAACCTGTCTCGACCGATGACAATTACGGATCGCTCCCATCAGCTCTGAACTTCAGCGCTTTTGGAAAGCGGATACGTTCCCTATGGTCCTTGCTGGTTGAATATCTTGGCAGTCCATTATACAATGGGCCGAGTCGTCTCCGAGTTGGTAAAGTGTGCCACCACGCGGGCGTCTCCAGGAGCGTAAATATGCGCTGATTGCTAGGAACGTGCGCAGCACGTTGGACCCGATGTCTCACACCTCGCGAAGCGAGCCCAGGACGACAGAGTTGTCACTTACGATACAAGTCGTCGCACTGATGACCACAGCTAGAGAACACCATGCATGCCTATGTACTGTACCACATTGTCGGCTGAGCATTTCGAAAAGCGCTGATGTGGGGGCTTACTGCGCCTGCCGGCAGGTACGTTTGGTCGTTGGATTGTCAGTCTTTCGGTTGTAAGTTCCAACTAGTCCAGTCGTCTCCTTCATCTGGTCTCTCGTGTGTTTCCACTGTTCTTTTTGATTACTGATTACGCGCGACAAAGGTGTGCTCAACGGTAGTTTAACAGTCGCCCACTGAACTAACAGCATCCAAAGAGGGTAACACAAATCTGTTTAGTGCAATATATTTCGCTGGTTTGGCGCAGGAAAAGTGCACAGAATTTGCTAAGTTGGTCTTCCGTTTCCTTTTTTAATCGTACAGTATTTCTTTAAGGATGAACAATTGATTATAACTGAACAGACACTGTCGAAACATTGTGACGTCGCGACGAGCCAATGCGGGAACTACGAGACATCGTGTCCGCACCTATCTTTCTGCGTTGGCGCCCGTTTCTGGTACATCAAATATTCTTTTGCGCTAAGATTGGCCATTTTCGTTTGTAGAAGCGTAATTCCCAAAGATGTAACTTAATTCCATATTCATCTGTATAGTGTTCCTTCAAGCGCAACCACAAACAGGAGTAGCTGACCTGACGACGATAGCAGACAATTCGCGCTTTCCGTATACTACATACAAGTTGGAGCGACCTATCGCGATGCCATAGCGCAACATTCCTTTATGTACACATTCTACCATCCTGCTGTGGAACCGGGCTTCTTTCTTTTTCGTGAATGCATGTTGATAGGTTTTTCTTTTTGGCAGAAATGTGCTGGATGGTTGGACGGACGTCTCAAAAACCGAACTGACCCATACACTCCAAAACAGACTCAGGGGCTAATTTTCTGTTTAGTACGATCTGCGATCCCGGTGTGAAAAAGGCTATTACATGTTCCTCTAATAGTCCGTGGTTCGCCGTTCGAAACGGAGAGAGAGCAAGCGGATAGTACAAACAGAATGCATCCCTGTCAAACATATACAAAATGAGCTGGCCGTTTGTCTGCCGCCCAGCAACACAGCAAGCAATGTTACCGGCAATGCGTAGACGTACGTATGTGGGGCGGTAATTTGTTACAGAATGAAGTGACGGTGAGGAAACGCTATACTAGAAGGATCGATAAGAATCAAACTTACTGATGGCCGGACTTGGGCCTGAATGAAAGGTCATGCGCTCAAACAATGGTAGCGACGAACATTACCGGCGGTTGTCGAATCGAACCGCACTGTTGAAGTATGACTGCAATTTACACACAAGTCTCGCTACATTTCAGACCCAATCGCTGATACTAACGCATAGATTTGAGATTGTGCGTACAAACCTTAGTACGTCGTGCGTGAAGTCTGATCATACGTGTGTCTCGTTTCAAATTTTTCGACGTGGTTCAGAATGGTGCGGATAAAATGAACACGTCTAGAGCGATAGTGATAACCTGTTATAACAGCGACCACTGGCAAAGGCGACAATCTCTAAGCAGTGGGACGGTGTATACGCGCAGCCGTTTGTGTTGTGTTCACTCTACTCCGTGACATTGTACTAACGTCAAGCCCTTAGTGTCAAAATAGACGGCGCAACTTTTGCTTGTTTGTATTTTTCGTTTGAATGGGTGGTCAGCTGTGACGAAGTGGGCTTGAAGGTACAAGGGGAAACGTTTTGTACACAGATAAAAAGGTGGTGGCACTCGACAGCTCGTGTAGTTGAAATCCTTCTTGCCAAATTGTCGATGAAATCTGTCCGCTAACACTTCAACGTATTTCGTCGTTGGAACAGACACGATGGAATTTAGCCACACAGGGTGATCGAAAACGACGGACTTGAGCTGCCTCCTCGCGATGTTTACGTCTGAGGTGTTTGACCGCCTTTGTCACCAACGCCCCCAAAGAAAGAATTCAACATTTGTCGCGGTGCAAGAACGCACACCCTTTTGGCGTGACGCTGCTCAGGTTTCGAAGGCGGCAGTAACGTGGCGAGTTCTATGGCGCATTGTGCGAGCTTTATCCCGTATGTGCTGGAGCTCGCTATACCATACCGTACCATACGTATACCATACCGGTATTATTATTTTCGCTTCAGGTCTTACAGGCGGTGAAATTCAGTACACTTGAATGTTCCCGTAGCTGGCAGCGAGTTCCAGACCACCGTCTCCTGTGAAGTAATGACTGCACCCGCAAAAGGCTGATTTGCTTTAAGCAGTATATTGATTGCTGCCTTACAGTACATAATCTGCAATTCGTCTTCGACCCCAAACATAGATGTCTTGAAACACTCAATAGGGAAGCACATCGTTTCAAGGTATCTGCGCACTAGGCTGTAAACGCAGACGGGAATTGTTATTGTCATCGTTATTTCGAGAATAGAGACGAAATAGTAAGGTTTTGAAAGTAAGCAGCGCTAAGAACGGGACAAGAATTTGAAGACGTCTAGACTTGCCCCATTTATATATATATATATATATATATATATATATATATATATATATATATATATATATATATATATATATATATATATATATATATATATATATATATATAATGCCACATCCTATATGGCTAACCGACTCGCGTTATTGTTATTACTCACGTAAGCCGTGCCCGAATAGCACCCGCGACACTTACATGCTGGGTTGCACTAATCCCAAGGTGTACATCACTACAATTTACGTACGTCTCGCAATAATTTCGAGAAGAAGCGAGATCTAAAATAACAGAGAATATTTGGCACAATTTTCAATGATAAAGAACAATCTAGGGAGCCGGTCATTTGTACTGAGTGCTACATGCAAGTATGTGAAGCACGCTGATGACTAAGCATACTGAAAAACATTACTTAGCATGTTCTTCTCAAGCACGTAGGCGTAACGTGGCAGACTAAGGTACATTTTCCTGCATCGTTTAAATCCCCAATTATAAGATTCCAGTGCACTTGAGCACTGTTACGATCTCATGCGCCCGAACAGTGGGCTTAGTTATCTCTATGCGTTTCCATTGTATACCTGCAGCTGACAATGTGAAAGCAACTCCAGTGCTAAGTAACAGCTAGGGTACAAAAGTACTTTAAAAGTGTCGGCAGCAATTTAAGTTAACAATGTAACTTATCAATCTTATACTTTTCGATGGGATCCACAGTATTGTCAGGGCTGAGAACAATAAGACATTTTCCTCCGAGCTCCTATATTTTGCATTAGAGCATACGGTGTGTGTACCGCAATATGCGCACGGAGAAACGATGGCAAGAATCTCGTAACTCGGGAGCAACACACGTCACAAGAAACCCCGCACGTAATGAGGGGCATACCTAGTAGCGTTTCAATAAAAAAGAAAACCATTTATGCAGCGCCAACGCAACTCCATTTAGCAAGGCTATGCCCTGCAGCACGGGACACCATGCACCCCCGAAATCTGCAGCGGGTTTGTGTTGCGAGCGTAGCGTATACCGCACACTTCTAGATGTTCCCATCCCGCGTCATGCCACGGCTAGTCTACCGCGAGACAGCTCAACTGTTTGAGCGCACAAACATACGTGGCATAATTGGGTTGTAATGCGTACCAAGTTTTATGCGTGTACGCTGGCTCGATCTCTCTGACGCGCCTTTTTACATTACTACAAAGCTTTACAGAAACACGCTAATCCCCAGTGACTTGAATAATCGCAGGCACGTATAAAGTTACCACTAGATTCAATCTCAAGCCTGCGCCATCTCTAGAAAAGCGATGTCCATGCAGAAATCAGCGTTAAAACGGTGTAGTAGCAGTACGATCGTCTAAAGCATAATCATCATTTGCAATCAGCGCGGCATCTATTTTTTAACGGGCCTAATAAACAATCGATCATTTGTGCAACGAAGCGTATCGATATCAGGTTAGAACACTTCCTTTCGTCGCGCATTGATACATGCGGCAAGGGCAAAAGTATCACACTTCAACGCGGCAGATACATGCAAGTTAGAAAACATCTCGATACGCTTTCTGCATAGTTCTTACCGAATGATCACGCGCGATGCGCCTGAAACTCACGTGACTACTCGTTTGAAGTAAACATTTGTCAGTAACAGCGAACTGTTGCGACGGTATACATAGCGCTCAGCTTCTAGGGATACCACCGGCAAATTGCTCATTCTTACGCGGGGGCGCGAGTGCAAGTCTCAGGAAATAGTCTTCACTATCCTTATTCATAAACGTTCGGGTGAATGGGGGCTCGGACAATGTACAGTGAACGTAAACCATCACGATCGGATCCACCACAGTATGCGGAACAAAATGCTACACCATTGGGAACCACAAAACGTTGCCCTGGTTCTAAAGAACCAACTGCAAAGCAAACGTGAAACACAAACTGACACGGCGTCACCCCTCGCAAGCAAGCGTCGACCACACAACCTGAACGTATACTACACATAGTGGTCAGGGAAAGCGTCCCTTGCTGTAAGCAATCGCGGTTGTTGGCGTGTCCGCTCCAGCAGTGATGATGCAAGAAGCCGACCGAAATAATGAGACGAGTCAGACTAACGTATTCGAAGGCCATTTTTTTTTCTTTTCACTGTTGTCGTTCTTTATTTTTGACCGTGTCGCGCGCATGGTTCATGAGACAGTGAAAGTGCAATCTATTTACAAATGGTATTTTTTCCACGCCCGCAACTCGGAGCGCATAAGGGCGGCACGAGACGCGACAACAGGAAGGCTTTTTTTGTCTTTTTTTTTTCCTCGTTTTCTGTCTTCTTTTATACACAATCGAGTCTCTCTCTCACACACACACACATACACATCGCACTGTCTTGGCCGATTTTCGTCTGCGGATGGGGGTCCACACGGCCAGAAGATGATGGGGTAACGACAGAGTGAGACAGAGGCGAAGGGAAAAAAAAATAACCAAACAATATGTATCATGGAGAGAGATGACGAACCTGCTGATGCAGACTGCGAGGGCCCTGCGAAACTCGGTGTCGGCCGGAGAAGCCCACCTCTAGAGCCTCTGTCTCCTGCAACTCTTGTGCCTGTACACGACGATGACGAAGTTTTTGTCGGCGCTGACTGAGCGAGTAGAAAGCAGTGTAGAGACTGGGGTTTTCACGCGTGCATTGCAGGTGGACGAGTGGGCAGTCTTTCCGCGTTGTCTTCGCGACCGTGCTCCCTCCTCTCTCTCTTTTGTGTCCGCAATGAGTTCGCACGCGTAAACCACACACGCACACAAACAGCCACACAAGCCGAGTTCCCGAGTGTTCGGGCGCACAACGGAACCACATCGCGCGTGAGGTCTTGGAGAAGCAGCAGCATGGCGTTACAGCTGAGCGAACGTGAGAGAAACCTTCGGGCGTGCATTTGGTGCGCGGTGCCTGCTCTACCAGGAGAAAGGAAGAAATAAACACACTTAAAACAACGGACGACCACGTTTCTCTCTCACGTGTTCCGCGCGAGCCGTCGTTACTCTGTCTGCGAGATCTGTACAGCGCTTGCCGCCTGCCATAGGCGAAGAGAGTCAGTCGTCACACGCGTACGGCCGCACTCACCGGGCTGGTCGTCGGTGCGCTACTGCAGCTCCTGCTGCTGTTGGAGCTGCTGCTGCTGGTAGTGCATGGCGAGCCTTGGGTCCGTCCCATCGCCCCCTTGCGGCAGGTACATGGAGATCATGTCCCGCAGGTCCGGCGTGCAGCCGGCCCGACCGCGGGGGTTTCCGGGCGATCCCTGAGGCGGCGTGGGACTGGACTCGGCGCCGCCTGACTTGAGCTGCATCTGGGGCACCGAAGCGTACGGGCTCGGCGAGCCGTACGAGCCGTTCACGTAGGGCAGCTGCGGGTCGTAGCGCGGGTAGTGGACTTGCGAGCCGTAGCCCTGGTACGCGTCGTGCATCATGGCCGCCGCGGCGCTGGGCCCGTAGCCGTTGGGCATGTAGCCGTTCATGGAGTACATGTCGCGCGGCACCTGGGGCGCGCTGGCGGGCCGCACGGCGGCAGCGGCGTCGGCGGCCGAGAGCAAGCCACCGGCCAACGGGTACTTGTCCTTCTTGAGCAGCGTCTTCGTCTTTCGTCGGGGCCTGTACTTGTAGTCCGGGTGCTCCTTCATGTGCACCGCGCGCAGCCGCTTGGCCTCGTCGATGAAAGGTCGCTTCTCGGCCTCCGAGAGCAACTTCCACTCGGCGCCCAGCCGCTTGGAGATCTCCGAGTTGTGCATCTTGGGGTTCTCCTGCGCCATCTTGCGTCGCTGGCCTCGCGACCAGACCATGAACGCGTTCATGGGCCGCTTGACGCGGTCCAGGTCCTTCTTGGAGGCACTGCCGCCATGGCCTCCGCCACCGTGGCCACCTGCCGCGTGGCCTGGGTGCGGCTGCTGCTGGCCCGGGTGGTGGTGTTGGCCCCCTTGGAGGCTGGTGTGCCCGCCCACCTGCTGCGGGGGACTCGAGGAGACCACGGGCTTGAGGTCTTCCATGGCCGGCTGGTGAGGCGGCGGGCCACCGTACGGGAAGGCGGCCGCGTACTCCCGCTCCAACGAGGCCAGCGCCGCCGGGCTGGCCTGCTGCTGGCGGTGGTGGTCGGCGGCCGTGACGCCGCTCGAGCATAGCTGGCACGGGCACGCCGCGGGCCGCAGGTCGGCGGCCGCATCGTTCTGCCACGCGGCGGCGGCGCGCGGCCAGGGCGAAGTCGACGTGGAGGCCACCGCGAACGCTTACCGGAGCGACGGGGGCACGATGACACCCGCGCGCACCGTTTCCGCACTTGGCAATACGTGCTGCGCGCACAAGGGCCGACAAGCTCGGTGTGACCGCTGTGTGCCGCCGGCCGCCCGGTCCGGTCGGTCGGCCCGCGAGGGCCTGAGCCGTCCCGGCGATCCCATTGGCCGCCGCCTCCTCTCGGTGGGAGGCGCTCGAGGGGCCCGCCCGGCCCCCGCCGCGCGCACGCGCAGGCGCGGCCTCGCAAGCGCCGCCGCCGGTGACCAAAGTGCGACGAGGGGCCGCGGTGGCCGCTACGCGCCGCTAGGTTACGGCGCGCGTATTTTCTGCGGCGTTCTTGGGCACGCGGCAGCCATGAGGCACGGGCCTGCTGCTGGTCGGCAGCTGCTTGGGCGCGGCGCACGCTTCGCGCCCCTCTGTTTGCGCGAAAGTTCATCGTTGAATTACCACAATGCACGAGCCTGTCCCCCTTTTTTCCTTGCAGTTCGACGCCTAGTGCATGTGAGAACGCGGAAGGATGCGGTGCAGTGTTGCAATCTGACGAGGTCTATTGCTATCGAAACGATTAGGCTACGCTAGGCGTTGCCGGCGCTGGTGAAGTGTTGCGCTCGTGCCGCCTCCTGGCATTACGCGCCTTCTTTACGCCGTACTTTATTTCTCAAATATGGTTTAGAGCTTTCCTTCGCTGCTCGCACTCAGATGCGAGACCACTTTGCGTCTCTGGAAAACAATGATGTTCTACGTAACCTTCTGTGACATTGAAAGACACAGCAACGCACCTATTGGTGTTAGTTTTCTTTCCTTAATTCCGCGGGTACTGTGCACCAACAGGTTTTCTTCATTATTATTAAATGTGCGTGTACATCATGGGTGATGCCCGCTACTACTTCTCTCTTAGGCAAACGGAATAAACGGGCATCATCTTGGTTTAATTTACGTGTTGTTAGCCGCTTCCTTCACGAGTGCCAAACGCGTCTTGTTGCATCAGTTATGGATCTTCAATTTTGCACGCATATAGAGTGTTAGTTTTCTGCGTTCATTCCACGGTTACTAAGTGAAGCCAGGACATTTTCTCATTATAATTTATACTTCGATAGCCGCTTCGATAAGCAGTGTCGTGTCGTGCTTGTTGCTGTAATTGCGGAGCGCATTATACCCACGTCGCGGCACACACTCAGCTACGGCACAGTGAGCTCGCGTCCTTGACGTTCGTTCGGGCAAGAAACGTCCTCAGTTGAGCGGGTGAAGCCGACAAAAGCTGAAAGTCGTCCCCTCTCACTCCCTCCCCCCTCCCCAACTCTTCCGTTTTCGCACAACGCGCACCCACACAGAGCGAGCGGGAAGGCGAAGCATTGTCCGTCCCCACCGCGCCCAGCAAAAACGTGGCGGGGGCACTCCGTGCCCTAAACCGTGCCCAATAACTGTCACCCGACGAGGGTTAGCAGCCATGTTTTCCACAGCGCTGGCTTCCAATACACGCGGGGGCAGCGTGCGAATTAAAAGCCCGCTACGAGCATATTCAGCACTGCGCCCATGAGAGGGTCTTCACCATGATACTGTACGCCGACGTCGCTTCTATTTAGGTGCACCGGTTTGGTTTGGCTTCGGTCTATTTGCATAGGGGTTCCCCGTCACCGCCCTGGTAGGGGTGGTGTAGTTCGTACACATTCTGTAAAATGGTGACCTCTTTATTTTCTATACCGAAGCGTTCCCTGGAGCGCACCGCAAATTCCTCTGCAGAATGAAACAACTGTATCTCTCATCGCCTTACTGCGTCTTTTTCCTTTCATTTTAGAGTTCACAGTTCTTGTGAAGAAAAAAGAAAACATGTTAGTCGGTCTCCTGAAAACAGAAAAAGGGCGAGCGTCGCACAGTGAGCTTTTTGTCGAACGAACTATCGCATGTCATTGCCGGGAGAATAACGCGAAGACGCTTTGCCAGTGTGTGTGCGTAGACAGGGATTAATCTTCCTATGGAAAACGAACGTCTTTATTCGGCGCGAGCAGGATGCGTTGATGACAGGGTCATTATGTGAAGGTGCCTTGGCTCTAATTAAATGTGCCAATGAGCCATCCTTTATAGCAACTTTTCCTGCCGGGCTTCCTTGGTATTGTGAAATGCCAAACGTATACTGCCCGCATGGAAAAGCTGCACAATAAAGTCTGTTATAGGTCAACAATTTGCGACCAAGAATTCCTAAGAGGGCCGTTACGGCAACCTATTTGAAACGTAACGGGAATGATCTAGGTGTGGCACCTAGATAGGCGTTCAATGTGGCGTGGTATAAAGGAATAAGTACTTGTGAGATGACAAAAGCAAGAAAGTGAGGTTTAAGTTATGCTCGTCGCTCATTAGTGGAGTCAGATCAGTGTTACGTTTTAAGATGACGACAGATAGCGTGGCCGCTGTGCTATGTGCAATAACAGATCAATGAAAATGCAATAACGCATTCAAGCACGAACAAATTGTGTGAAGAAAGAAACGGGCCGGACGCAAGGAAACATAGGCATCATCAAATCATTTACCGGAACAATGGAGTCACCGCCACGAGGGCGTCTGAGGTTGGGATGGAGAGGGCACAACGACGGCAAAGACGACCACGGCACAATGACGATGGCAGGACAGCGACGACGAATATGCTGATGGACACGCCGCGAGTGACCACGCCTCTCTTGGCCTTGAATTCGCCCATTTTTTATGAAACGATTCTATATCGCTCTTCTGTTTACCCCTGGGCTTGAAATATGTTAAATAATGCGTCCAGTTCTCAGACTCTTACTGGGCCTGTTCACTGAACGTGGCGTTGCGGCGGCTCTAGTTTGGCTCGCTACATTGGTTCTACGCGTGAACAGTAAGATATGAAGTAGTACCTGCGGTCAATTCGAAAGGTTTAGAACTTAAACGGACGCTTGCGAATTTCGGTCTATAGCTCACCAAAAGGAAATGAAGAAACGGATAGGGAAAGAACAAGAATCTAGCCATAAACAATACTGGCCGAATGGACTCTGTGTTCCAGAAAATGTAAGTGAAATTGATGAGCCAGGATTTTCATGCTACTGTGCAGATAATCAAAAAGAAAGAAAGGTGCCTTAGAAAGGACGGGGCTTTCGCCAGACAAAGCCATTTACACTGCGGTTACGGTGACTCAAATGGGAAGGTTAACACGGAAAGAAAAATTAGGGCTTAAATATGGGTAGTTAAAACACGAATTGATTGGAGGCAATACTGCTTGCCGTTATATGCTCTGACTGTGTGTGTTCAGTTAGGGCAGAACACCCGTGAGGGGGAACCCCGACACTCACTTTTAGACTATTTATTCACCAGGATATAACATTTTTCCTTTATTTGTGTACCTACGTGAGTCAACGCCAATGGTTTCTTTTGTAACAAGCAATGCTGCAACTTCAATCGAATCTTATTTGACAAAAAGCGTGCAGGGAATTTCCATGAACTGTTTGGACCCCTATCCAAAGGGTAGTAATGAAGCACCCCTGCCCCCGAACATCTCTCGTCGTTCACAGCATTGCCTGACTTCTGTCTCTGTATTGAGGGCGACGAGATAGGGATATGCGATAGAGCGATAGACAAAGATTACACTGCGAGGGGACGAACAGTTAGGTATAACTGCTCTGAGCTTCTTCACATTTCCGGTCATCGAGGCGTGCCAACGCCGTCACGAGCGACCGGCTCTGAGAATTGCAAAGCGAGGACAATGACAGAGGATATGTTCGATTCTTTCCTCGCCGCCGTTTTCTGAGCAAACAATCTTGGAGTGCCGGCTGCTGCGACCTTCACACGAGAAAGTGGTTGATGGCGCTACTGAGGTTTCTCCAATCAAGCGACCTGCTTGAACGACTGTGGCAGTCCTGCGTTCCTTTGTATGTGTGTGTTTCTAATTCTTTTCTTTCCCCTCTCCTACTATTTTTATGTGTGTGCATTTTTTAAAGATCTTCCTGTCTTCCTTTATCCCTTCCCCAGTGCAGTGTAGCAAACTGGATATCTACCGGTTAACCTCCCAGCCTTTCTCATCTCTTTTATCTTCCTCTCTCTCTCTCACACACATTTCCGGGCGAGACAAGGCCGTGGCTACAAACAAGTTGAAAGTTCAGCTGCATATGCTTTGATAGCCGCCATTCTGGAACAATACAGCACCTTCTTGTCCACCGCTGATTTGCCGTAATCGGCCAGGGACAACGCAGCGCTGCATCAAAGTGTTGTCATTCCTTGTAGAACTTATCCATCTCCACACGCTATTGCTAAGCATGACGATGACGGAGTGCGTGACGGAGTGCGCTGTGCATATCGTGCGTGAGGTTGTCCGATGCCTTTCTGAACAGCTTTGAAAAGTCATGCTGTACGTGCAATGCGGAACCACCGACGCTGAACAACGGCCGTTGCTAGACCCCGAGCACTTTTCGGCACTTCGGTCGATCGATGGAAGCTCGTCTGACGCCGACGTCTCTCAACCCGCACATTCAATCGCGACAATGCACAGACGGAGACACGTGGTGCATCGTGTCACTGAAACGACCTTGCACCGTTACTGACACGTGAAACACGATCTGCAATACACTTTCCTTGCCGCATATCTCCCATGCTTGAACATCCCCGTCATCCACAGGTTTCTTTAGATACTCATGCAAGCGAAACCCCGGTGCTATATGCATACACACTCGAGGACGCTATTGACGCGCATGTGGGCATACGGCTGTGCGCGCATGCCTTCCATTGAACGATATAGCATATAGAGTAGCGATATTCTCAAACATGGACGCTCTATTGGAGCGCGTTGGGGTTGCGGGAGGGGGAAATCACAAAGCTTCGAGCGGCGTGTTGTGTGGCGCCCTCTGTCTGCCATGGAAGTGCGAAAGCGCGGTGGCGCCGGAGTGCACGCTCAAAGGAAGGCACCAAATGCGCGCGCCGCGAAGGAAGGGGGTTTCCCCGATGACGTCACACGGGCGCCGCGCGCGCTCTTTTCTGGCTAACTCTGAAAGGAATCTGGCGCGCTTTTGATGCCGCCAGATTACGGCGTTTTCAATGCGCGCTTTCTCTGGCGCGACGCCCTTCTCTGTGGCGCGAGTGTGCGCGCGGTGCCACATGGAAGGCCGCGAGCGTGCACTTGAGACTATTCACCTCACTCGGGTACACTATATGTACGGGCGAGGGAGAGAGCGAGGCAGACGAATATAAAAGCCTGTCTGTATAGGCCCGGCTCTGCGTTTGCAGTGTCAATGCCGTCACAATGTGTGTGTGTGTGTGTGTGTGTGTGCGCGAGAGAGCTATAGCCGGCACGTGTTACCTTTCAGCGCAAACGAGTGTCTGTCCGCGGAACACAACGCCGCGGGCAGTGTGCCAGTGGCATTGAAGTGTGCGGAAATGCACGCCTGTCGTTCTTCTCGCTGCGTGTGTTTAGCGCGCACTGGCGCGGGGGATCCGGTGCCTTCCCTCGCTAACGGCACGCGGAAGTTATTGTGCGAAGCGAGATGCCTTTGCAAAGTGCGCTGCTCTCACTTCTCCATTATCTGCACTCTGTGCCGCTCATACTCTGTTGTGCGCCCCCGACGGAATAAAAGCGAAAGGAAGCGAAGACGGTTATTGTGTCCCGAACGTTTCGGTCCGTTTAACCATGTTCCAACAGGTGAATACCAACGAGTAGCAGTGGTCGTGGGACTTAAGAAAAGAGGAAAAGGCACCGTAATTGTCCGGTTCAGTGTGGATGCGCGCTCGAACGTGTGTGGTTTGCTGCTGCAGTAACTTGTTTACGGGAAAACGTGAACTATCACTTTGCGTCATTCGAGTTCTGTTTGTTTGTTTGTTTATTTATTTATTTATTTTCTTTCTTTTTTTTGGGGGGGGGGACAGTTTACTACGGCGTGGTGGACGGAACGTATGTAATTTGAATGCCAATTTGCAAGACAAATGAGGATCTGTGCGCGGGCTGAATTACCACATGGCCCAACTGCAAAAGCACACTCGTAAAATATTGAAAAAGAATAATAACATAGTTCAACGGAAAGGGGATCAGAAAAAATTAACGAATGAGTTTGTGGTACTTTCTTCGCATATTGGAGGAAGCAAGACTGCGTGCTGCTGAAAGGTGCATTTTTTTGTAGTTATCGGTGCATTATTTTTAACTCCGGAGTAAAATAGAAACGAGCTAAAGGAGTCGCAGGAGGCTTCATTTCACCACAAGTGAGCGAACGCCCCAAAGCTTACGTTAGCTTTGTTTCCATAAAGTGCACGCGAGCTTGGTACTGTCACAGGTTGGGCCAACCCGCACAGAGCGGGTGGCGTTTGCCTGCAGATTACCAAACGGGTCGAACGAGCCAACCCGCCCCGGCGCTTTCTTGGACCTGCTTGCTGACCTTTCCAAATCGGACAACCGGTTTGCGACCTGGAAAGCACATTTGCCCCGACTCCGACGTGTTCAGGGAAATAGAGTTCCTGACGAAAGCATGTAACTTTGTCGAAACTTGGGCTCCGGGCTGACGATTCCCGTATTCGCCTGCGGCTGATATAACAAACTTGCGGCTGTCCCGTGCGACGTCACGTAAATATACATATACGCAAGGCTTAGCCAGTGCCAAGTCGCTGCCTTCGCTCAATAAATCGCCACGTTGCCCATAATGTTGCTAATTGTCCACCTGGCAATTCGCCTCACCTGCTTTCTATGTTCCGCTATTTCTTCCCCCTTCCGGTGACGTCGAGGGCTGTCACGTGTCGTTCTCGTTCAATCGTGTGGTCGGTTTTCTCAGAACGTTTGTCACGGTGTTGCCGCCATCCGGCGAACACTGCACAAGTATGACTGGAGTTCAAGCGAACAAGTCTGTGCATTACAGTGCAAATTTTTCCGAAGTCCCTGACAACGCGCCGACGACTCTTCTATTGCGAGGACAGTTGTGCGCACACTTAAGGCGCGTTCGTACCGTCGCTGCTCACGCAGCTGCAATGCTGTCCCAGGCACGGCTCACGTGACCGTGCTTCTCTTCGCCTTTGCGCCGTGTCTTTGTTCCGATCTCATGTCACGTGATCTGCTGCAGGTGCGAGGGGAGTCGAAAAGGCTGGTGTCACGACTAGTGCCTTCACGCGTTAGAGAGACAAGTGACAAAGGAAATTCGAGGCCCTTAATCAGGCCGGAACCGGTTGGCTGCCCTGTTCCGGAGAAAGTGGAGTGAATGTTGTGGAGAAAAGTTAACGGTATGCACGCATACACATGCAGAGGCGTTAATCGTTCAGTGTGTTATATGTCGTGTGTGCGTGTGCGTGTTGTTGTGTCCGGCGGCCGTAATGGACAAAGGATGGGCACCGGCGAGCGTGCATGCAGCTGTGGACCGTCATTCACGCTTCGTCGTTTTCGCCAAAGAGGTGGCGACGAAACCAGCGTCACGCCATTATAATTGACAAGCAATTGTGTATCTGTTCAACGACCCGGCGCCGACGAACGAGACGAGTTCTGCCCCCCCGAACTGTAAAGGGGTCATTCGCCATGTGGAACCTACTAATTTCTGCGGAAAGCCTTCGCTAACGACACTTCGTGGAAACAGCCTTGGACCCCAGGTTCACATGAAATTGTGTCTTCATTGCATCAAGGGCGGGTTGACGGTTGGGCACCAGAGGCGAAGTCTGGCGGGGGGGCGCGACACCATGGGTGGGATTTTGCAGACTGTGCGACATTTGCAATTGGCCGAGAAGTGCGTTGAACTCAGACATTGAAGTGAAAGACGGAAATCAATTGCTCCAATAGGGCTTGAGCTTGAGTGTTGTGAGGGCTGCTCGAACAAGGGGGGGGGGGGGGGGGGCGAGTAAAAGCTTTGACATGTAGTGTGCTCCTAGAATCATCGAGCCGTTCTTGTAAATCCGCATCTTGAAAATTTGTACACAAAGCTGATTTTCGCATCTTTTGGACGTCGCTCTAGATCACTTTTTCGCCCGGCACCTGGCGCATCATTAGCCACGGAACCTTGGTGGCCACTCGGGCCTCAACTTCGCAACAATGTATGTGCGCTTGAAGAGAGGCCGCCTTCAAGTGGTTCCACGACACGGCGGAAACGAGGGAGGGAAAGAGAGATGGACAAATGTTGAAACAGACCACTCGCACTATACACCGAACAGCGTATCTCTAGAAAGTAGGGGCGCTCGTGTCCATTTCCGTCGGGGCTATACAGTAGCGGCCAGTGTGAATCGGCGTGGCTGCCAGGACCTTAGCACGGTCAACCGTTTAGCCTGCTGAGAGCAATACTGAAAATCCTGGAGGGGTTCGATGCCGCCAGAACAGCGGCAGAGCTAATAGGAAGCAAAAAAGTAGGGGCTAGACAGAGCTCACGTGTCTGCACCAGGCTCACATGTATGAAGCGCCAGCCATTCTGATAAGATAAAGAATAATAATTAGTGAGTGTCATTCCAAGTCGCAGCTGATCAAGTAATGTTACGTGAAATCGAGAGGTGATTGGGTGCAATGCCGAATCGAGGTTGCCTAGGTGACAGCTGGAAAAGAAAAGCGTCAAAGAATTAAGCTCGCGAATACACGCAATGTGCCTTGAGCGGCCAGTCGAGCGGCAATATTGCGTGTATTCGCGGGCTTCTTTCAGGCTCGGAAAAACACTTTTATGTAGCACGTATTGCGCAACAGAAAGCTGTATTCGGAGTTTCTTATCTTAGCCTACAATTTTCTCATTGACACATTTAATCGAATTGTAATATTTGAGAAGTTGATTGATTAACAAATTAATGCTGATTATGCAATTAGGCCTCCAAAATTAGGCCTCCAACATTACCTTAGTTCTGTCCAGCTACGTGGCATTTGCATACTTTTAAATCTTGGTGCATGATAGTTGGGACAGCTGGTGACAACTAAGAGTAAAAAGTTTATATATGCTTGTGTAACTCTAAACAAAATTTGCATAAATGGACCAGCCAACTGGTTTTGCTTATTTTCGTGATGTCGAGCTTTATCACATGTCTGGAGCGGCTGTTGTCTCAGTACAGTACTTTGTGTCGCTGGTTTTGGAATGAAGCCTTCATGTCTTTGCAAATTTTATGGAAGAGCTTAATATCAGCGCTTAGTCAAAAGTATCATTTAGCTTGAAACAACTAGCTTTTATTTGCCAATTAGCCTGGCGTTTACACTAACTATCAGAGCAAAATCATTAAGTTGTGAGCGAAGCCGATCTGGATTGGCTCTCTTTCAGAGGTGAAAAGTAGGTGCACTGTGGTTTTGTGGCCGTAGCTTCTTTGCAATCCTTAGGTTGTCATCGACTATAAGGAACCAGCGCTGAACAGGAGGCGCTACGACAGCTTTAGTGTGCAACTAAAATATTCTTGCACAATTCCGGTAGGGAGGCATACGAAGATGGCACGGCATATTTAACGATAACAGGTGCCCCCCTGTGTCAATGTTTGCTCAGCCCGATTTGCCTAGCCAAGTTCTTCCATGGCCATGCGCATTGCGTTTAGCGCCTGTGCTTCTACATCCCAGCACGTTGGTTCGCTGTCATGTGAGGAACAGGGAAAATGGTGTCTCGAGAGGATCGGCACATTTGTTGACACCAAATGACGGTATTTGCTACCGAAAACTGTGTTCACCGCTCGCTAGGCTGAGTGTTATGGCGCTGTTGTTGGCACGCGAAGCTTGAGCTCTGGGTCATGGTCTTGTATGCGTCATCCAGTTCATACGCCATGCGCAAAACGCTGACAGCATCGCCTGTCGCCAAGGCTGCGAAGCGTATAGCGGAATCGGGCGAGCACTGTTCCCGTCGGCGCGTGTGCACATGCTGTCATGTTTGCGCCCTTGATCGGGATTTAATGCTTCTGTCCGCCTTCAGGGATGTCTTGAAACAACTGTTGCGTAGTTGGGTGCTTTAAAACGCACAGAAACTCGCCAGGGAAACGCTTAGTTTCCCTTGACGAGCAAGAGCGACGGCGGCGATGGATCGCGGCTGTTCGAATGAGAAGATAAGCAATCGCGCTTTGTTTACTGCAGTTTTAGAGCGATTACTATGTTTTAATTTTTTTTTTACTTGATGTCGCTGCGCATTTAGGGAACGCTTCCACGTTTAAACTTAGATTAGATTACCAGATTATGGAGTTTTACGTGCCAAAGCCGCGATCTGATTATGAGGCACGCCGTAGAGAGGAGGGGGGGGGGGCGCTCCAGAAATTTGTACCACCTGGGGTACATTAACGTGCACCTAAATCTAAGTACACGGGTATTTTCGCATTTCGCCCCGTTGAAATGGGGCCGCCGGGGCCGAGATTTGATCCCGGGACCTCGTGCTTAACAGGAGGCCAACACCATAGCCACTAAGCAACCACTGGGAGTCGTTAAAACTTGGTCGCCTAGTCCAGAAGATACAATAAACATCAAGTTGGTGTTACTGAAGAGACGAAATGCCCCCCTTTGGAAAAAAAGAAAAAAATGCGGAAAATTAAGTCAGAGAATGCAGAGTGAAGCTGTGGAGAGAGAGAGGAAAGGCAGAGAGGTTAACCAGAGGGGAGTTTCCGATTTGCTACCCATCGCTGTTGTGGGGGATAGAGGGTTTGTAGAGACCACAAAGAGCGAGAGGAGAAAAAAGCGCTGGATTGAGGCATGGTGAGGCAGAAGATGCTTGAATTTTCCTTTTCTAGGCACCCTAAGCTGCGCTGTAGTACCTCGAGTAAACTTTAGGCATTGCAACTGGCGCTGTAAAAAACTGCTTCATGGTTTCAATTCGAAGTTGTAGTGAACTGATGGGTTACGGGAACAATGCGTGCCTAGCCATAGCGACAGTCGGTTGCTACCGTTGCGTAAGGGGTGTGCCATATTGTTGATGAAGGCTACTGAGAGCCACCATGAAACATTTCATCCCTTGCAATTGATTGGCTCCCGATCTTAAACACGAAACATCTCGTACAGGTGATTGCTGCTATGGTATTTTTGAATTAACTATGTAAATACTCTACATGACGCGCCGTCGTGTTAGCAGCCATGAGCAATTCGATTTATGGGGGCTTGTTTCAGAGAGTGGTGAAAGTAGCAGCAATGTTTTTCATGCGAAATGCGCACCTAACTCTTTCTTTTACGTATTAAGAAAGTGGCCATATTAGACTAGAATAACTCATCGGAGCAATAAGAATCGTGATGACAGTTTCGCTGGGCAGTGTCTTTCTAACACGGATCACATGTTAGCACCAAATACCAATATTATTCTTTCACGTAAAATGCAACGTCTCTCATAGGTAAGTACTAAGGGAATGTTGTTTAGCAAAGCATCATACACAACTTCGGGTGTTCAATTTGCGGACATTCTTTTTACGCAATATTTATGCATAGACACGGCGCATATATGCATTGCAATACCAGTAGACCCCTTCAACGCTACATAGCTTGCGATATCCAAGCCGCAAATTTTCTCGACTCACGCGCTTTTGAAGATGGAACTGTGGTTCAGGCATTACAGCAGAAAGAAGCCGACATATCCTCAAATAAGTACGGCTCGAGCCACCCATACCCTAAGCATACACGAAGGGAACTAGCGCGCGCGGCAGCCGAGCGAGCCGGAGCGAGCGGTGTCTTGGCCGTGACGTCACTCGCGAGAGGGCGCCACTCCAAGTTCTCGCCTCTAATAATTGGCGCCGAAACATCAGGTACCACAATGTCGACCAAGTTTCTCTCCTAGTATAGCTATATTTCGTCCAATTTTACGCGATTTCTGGGTTGCTTTATGCGTTCTGCCTTGCGGCTATATGGACGCTGAGCCTCCCACAGGCCCGAATGACCAGAGTACTACTACAGCGAGCTCTTCGTTGCCACATTCCACCCGGTCCACCAGCATGAAGACTCCAGTGAGGCTCCTGCTCACGTGGCCATGGACGCGTAGCTTGTCATACCGGCAGGCCAGAAGTCTACTTTGATAAGTTCTTCACAGAACCTAGACACTTGGTCCACCACCAGCGAAGACACTGAGGTTTACTCCGCCTCAGGCGATGACTCGTCGGATGACAGATTTGTGTCGGTGAGGAGCCGAAAGACCAAAAGGAGGCTCATCAAGATGTCATCACCTAGGAGTACATCAACCCTGCAGGCCAAGCATGAGCGCTGGCCGCACACGAACCTCTTCATATCTGTGGACTCTTCCATCAGCCTTCGAAGATTAAACACGAAAGCTCTCTCTATTTTCCTTGAGGGTACAGCGCGAAATGAAATTAAGGAGGTCCGACTAAATACGCGGAAGAATCTCTTGGCTGTCGGCACGACCCGTGGAATGCGCTAGACAAGCTCAGGCGGATTACAAATTTGGGGAACATCAAAGTGCGACCGGATATACCAATGGAAGGAATCTGTACTGCCGGCGTAATCTACAACCATGACCTGGCAACTAAGAACTCGGACCTGCCTACCCTGATTAAACCGGCGTATGAAGGAGTGGTCATAAGGTACGTATGTCACCTTGGAAACAGTCACTGCGCGAAGATAGTGTTCAAGGGCAACACCATCCTTTCGCATGTCAAAGTCGGTCGCTTCCAACACGTCGTTCGACCGTTTGTCGCCGAGCCACTTCAATGCCACAAGTATTTCTTGTTCGCACATGTCAAAGGCGGCTGTGCAAAATCTACGGTGCGCGGAACCGCACACTGCCGACGTCTGCCGCATAACAAATATTAGGTGCGATAACTGTGATGGGTCTCACGAAGGCACATCTAAAAATTGCCCACGTATCAAAAAAGAAGTGGCTATCCTGAAACAAATTATTAGGGACAACTCATCTCATAGTGATCTATTGGAGGGACTGTAATTCTCATGGACGTTCCCGACCTTCTCTACCTTTATTTTTCGTTTCTTGGCTTTTCCTCTTCGCTGTTCTTTCCGTCTTTAACTTCCCCTTACCCTTGCCCCAGTGGAGGGTAGCGAACCTGGTTTCGCAAACCAGAATCTTATCCGGTTAACCTCCCTGCCTTTCAGCTACGTACACAAGATCTTTCTTTGTCGTGGGGGGGGGGGGGGGGGGGACAACTCAAGCTAACTTTTCTATACAGATGAGGTGTGGGGTGTATCTTTACTAGTACAAATTCGAATGATGCCTACAGTTCGCCACAAAGACGCGCAAACCAGCAAAAGAGAAATGAAATGAATACTATCTCACAGGTACGCCTGTCAGATATACATCTCATTTACATGGCAAACAAGGAATAACATCAAATGTAATCGCGCAGGAAAGAAACGCAGTAAGAACACTGCCATGAACAAGCAAACAAGCGAGAGTGTAAAATAAAGATTTATAGTTGAGTTTTTCCGAATTGGCTCTGTATTGTAGAGAAATATATATTTGCGGAAAGAACACAGATTCTTTTGTATCCATCGTTTACTGCTCTACCAAGTTAAGTGCCAAAACTGACTCGTATTGTTATTTGGGAAGTTACGTAAAGATGCGTGGTCGCCAGTCCCGTACAACCGCGTAGAGCGCAGGACGCTGCGGTACCAGACGTACTGCGCCCACTGCGGAAGGTTAGAAAACCACCACATAAGCACAGCAGATAAGTGGCCACGTCAGGCGGTTCGACTGCTAACTCTAGAAGCGTCATTCAAAACACGCGGAATAATTCTCCACTTACGGCGGCGTTTTCTCTACTTCCTTTTTAAATAGAAATATGTTGATCCATAAATATTTTCACATACAAATGTTAAATTTGTTATTTTCGCTTTTCCTTCTTGTTTGGCTGTTGTGTCGGCTCTCTCCATTAGTAGATCACTTAATTCCCCAAATACTTGTGACTCCTTTTTTTTTTTTTTGCAGTTGCCAATTGTGCACGAAAAGTGCTGTACAATTAGGCAAAAAACCAGGCGATGTAACGGTCGACATTCGTATTGCATGTGGTTTTAACGGTTATTGTAGGGTTTGATGATGGACGATGTTTCGCACGATTTTGTTCTCCACCTTATCTAACCCATATGACGGGTATATGGTTCCGAGGGCCTGCCAACGTCGCGGCAGGCCGTCACTCGAGGACATAATCAAGCAAAAGGAAAAGTTAAACGCCACCAGGGGCCGTATAACGTAAAACTATTCGAATATGTTTTTATTCCAATCTCCTGACGTCAAATTTGCGTAACCGCCGACTCAAGCCTCCGGCGGCCACCCGCTAGGTTGTCTGAACAGACCAATCAAACGGTCTCCTCGTTCATAGGAGGTCACTTTTGTTTGCTTGAAAAACGAATAACATTGCCTGCACTGAGCGGCTTGTCTTATCTAATTGGCTCACAAGAGGCGAGGAGCATGCTCAAGTGGAGAGGGATTCAGTGGGGCCTAGCCACTGCACTCAATATCGATAACCGGATGAAGAGGGTGGTGCCAGCGTCTGCGATTGGTCCGTTTTCTCTTACTTAGCTTGTGGTGGCTCGTCAAGAAACGCGGCGGCATGCAACGGAAGCTTAAGAATGACGCTGAAACGGATCCTCAGCAAAGAAGAGTTGTCAGAACGAGGTCGTAAACGTGCCGAAAGTTCTCGGAAACGTTACACGGCCACGCAAAAAGTTTAATTACACGCAAATGAACCCATGCTCTCCGGCAGGAGCGAGTAGCCAGTGCCGGAGCGATCGGCGGCAGCCATCTTTTATTCCTTTCGGAACGGGGCAGCCTGCGCCTATACGGAAGAAAATTCAGCTTTGTTCGGCATAGTAAGGCATCTTTAACGGATACGCGTCACTTTGGCGCGGTAAGTTTTTGCGGTTTTGTGAAGTTGCGTGAGAGGCAGGTGAAGTGGGTGCAGCCCGAAAACCTTTGACCAATAGCCAAGGTATAATGACAAGAAGGCGTGGAATCGGAAATAACTATTTATGATTTGTTCGGTCAAATTACACATAATCAGTGCGTACATGTCATATCAGATGGGGGGCTATTGCGGTTTTCGTGACGTCGCGTGACAGACAGGTGAAGTGGGGGTGGTCGAAAAAAGTTTTTGAAGAATTGCGGAGGGCTGATTGCAGAATTGGAATAGAAAAGCTTGGAATAGTTTTATGTTATATTGCCCTAGTACTTTCTCCGGCAACAACTCGTTCCACGAGCATACAGACCAGCTGACTACGAACTGAATCCCTTTCCTGGTCCCTGGATCAGTCTAAAGAAAGAAGGTTGAACTAATGAAGCAACAGTGATACGCGTGACCGTTGCTATAGATGGTGCCAAATGAACGCATCTCGAGTTAAACGCGTGGGCACCGAATCGATGAGAAAACTGGCCTTCATCCCGCAGGAGATGCCGATAACTACCGCCATCCAAAAGGAGTGAAAAGGCAGCAAGATGTTGACCGCCGAATTGTTTTCAAGTCTCAAGATTGGTTTGGCGGCGCTATACGAATGTGTGTGAGGAGTGGTGGCATGGGTGGGGGTGCCTGGACAAAGGAGTGTTGTACGGCCGAGACAGCGCGGTTTCATGAATACCCGCATTCACGTTCTTTAGCCGTCGCTATAGCTGCGATCTCATGCATCCCTAATTAGAATTATCGCTAATCATTGAAAGCTAAGCATCATACTTGATCCTTGGCGTGGACATTGCAAAGGCTTACAGACCATGCGCCGATGTATGTGTTCGTCGCACATGGCATTTGCGGTAATCAATAAGGCAAGCAAGCATGATATCTTTAGGCTCGTAATCATGAGCTGAGCGATCGACTTTTAATCGAGAAATAATAAAGCATAAAATGAAACCGGAAAATAAAAAAGCGTGGCTGCCACCGTCGCGCAAGCTCGGTTGCTACGCGTACGGGGAATGGCTGTCCCACATAACTTTGGAGTCCAAGATGGCGTGCATTGGCGCAACTCGTAGCACGCCGAGCTTATTCTCAACGAATTCTTAAGGTAGCGTTGACGCTGCCTTTTTGCAAAACAGGTGTCTTTAGCGGACATGGTGGATCACCTTCAAACCAGTCAAAGACAGAAAATGGGGCCCGTGCCAAATAGAGGACAAGGAATTTCTGAAATCCGGCTATCTCGACCGCCGCGGCGTCCGTCAAGGCATGCAGCGCTGAAGCTCTTACTGTTCAAAGACTGTTTCTACAGACGTCGCACGTCCAGGGCAAGCCTCATAGGAATCCTAATTTATAGTTGACGAAGGCAGTCGTATCGACACGCATGAGCTTTTTGTATTTTTCCGTTGCTCTGACCGCACGCCTTGCGCGCGCCGCGTAAATACATAAACTACATACTGAGCCTAACAATTCACGCACCGTGTAAGTATAAATGACTTTCGTGCACATCCAGCATGGTGCCCCTACTTGTTGCACTGTACACGGGTGTATTTGCATTTCACCCCCATATAAATGCGGCCGTCTCGGCCGGGACAAAAAAATAAAAGAATTAGTGTAGTGGCTACTTTTGCTCTCCCTTACAAGAAGTGGAACTGCATAGTTCGTCAAGTACAATAGATTATGAGGTTAAAAGCCCGTCATAAAACTACCGCACTAATAGGTATAAGACCGAAGAACATTTCAAAACAGAGACCCGCGAACGTATGCACAGCGTCGCATATGGCCTGTTAAAGCTACCGACCGCCTCTCAAAATTAACTCGCCATTAGTTTCCCGCTGGCACTCGAAAACCTGACACACCTGCCTAGCGGGCCTACAAATAATCACAACTGTTGCGGTAGTGTTCCGACAGCTTTCAACGTCGTAGGGCAAAGGCGCGGACTCGTTAGCTTGTCTTTTCGTGGCGCCTTGAACGTCCCGTTCACGTAAGCTACATCCACAACGTCGTAAACGCTTAAAGGGCGACTAGCCAGTCCACATAGCAAATTTTGGTTATACGCTAGAAGTCGTTACGTGCCCTCTAAAGAGTGTTCTACCGCAAGAATTTTTCAAATTGGTTCATTAATAGCAGATATATAAATATTCTCGAGTACGTCGGAAAGAAATGCAGGCTTACTTCACCCTTCACCGATCGACTGACTGGTGCACCGAGGCACGCCACACATCGTGTTGCTTTTAAATAGTTTTGTTTTCATGGCGTAAATACAGGCTCTAAACACACCCGAAACGCTCCCGCACAAACGGAGCCAAACAGAGACACTGTGCAGATAATTCTTGAAGCATCTTTCTTATTGTCCACTCCACGCGCGGCGCCACCGTCTGTGTGCATTACGAATACTATTCCGTTGGCGCTACTGTGCAGGAATAGGAAGTGTAAACTGTGGCAGTGCACATGACAGGTCATTGACTGGTCAGTGCAATCACTCTAACCAGCGCACAACTTGACACAACAAACGAGTGTGCGTTTTTCACTGGGCATTAAATGCCACAAGGTCTCTCGATTTGAACCGAAGGCAAATAATACCTTAGGTGTACACTCAACTACAGAGCTTGTACACGCGCCAACCTGCCTCTTAGCCTGCTGAGCTGTGCAAACAAAGGTTTAGTTGCTTTTCTTAAAGGGGGGGGGGGGGGGAGTCAAGACTCCCGGGTTTGCACTGAAAATCAAATAAGGACCATCCGCGGTCGCCACGTTTAATCGCCACCGCGTGTTCGCTGAAACGGAGTCCTCAGTGGCGCCCCGAAGCGCGAATAAGCGCGTATTCTCTGCGAAAAAGCCGCATTGACGCCTGTTCGCAAATAGAGTCGAGTTTCGCAAATTTATTGAACTCACTCATACAGTGCCACCGGCTGCCTTTTATCGAGGAACAGTATGCTCTTGGTATGCGCACCACTCTGAGAACATAATGCGCGGAGTATGGGGCCAGCGGGGTTCCATCCTTTGTGGCGCGCTTTCAATGCCAGCAGAGTGAGAGAGCGCGAACGCGGCGTGCGCGCCCGCCACCCTACGCACCCAAAGCGCCGTGGCTTGCTTGCAGGCTGGCCGTTTAGGCGCAAAGAGCGCGCTAGCTACACAGACCGGAACGCACAAAAAAGGGGGGAATACATAGGCAGCGCTCAGCGAACGCGCGCGGGACTCTGCTGGATATGTGCGCCCCGTATACGCAGACGCCACACAGTGCGAACGTCCCGCCAAGGCTGGCTGCGACAGAGAGAGGCTCCGGTTCTGACGTCGGTGGCTGAGCCGAAGCCAAGGTTCTGCCTGCCGTGCCAGCCACCGACGCCCGTGGGTATGCGCAGATTGGGCGCGAGGAGCCCGCGTTGCGTCGGCTCGCGAGAGCCGCCGGCCCCGCAGAAAGCGAATTAAAAAAGTACGCTCCGTGCAGGAGCAGGACGCGCGAGAGAGAAAAAGAAACGAAGAGAAGAAGAACACCGACGTCGACCATACCGGGTGACAAAAGGACACAAACGGAGAGCGGAACAATAGGTCCTCTATGCCCCCCTCTCCCCCTCTCTTTTTCCCAGCGTCCCTGTTGACGCTGGGAAGTTTCGGTTGGCAAAAGCCGGTAGGAGAAGGGTCCCGAAAGCGAACGCTGCCGCGACCGGTATGGTTACGGGGACGAGAGTTTGAGCCTAGAGCCAGAGGGGGAAATGGAAAGGGATGGCGAGGGGCACCGTCCCGCAGCGACCGCGGTGCTGCTGATTCGCCCGCCTCGTGCGAGGACCGGGGTCCATGCCGTGTAGATCGGCGGACGTCGGGTTTCGTCTGTATAGGCACGACGAAGCCTCCAATCGTCTGTTGTGTGCGCCCTTATGCTTCTTTTTTTTTCTTTTCCTTTCTCTCGATGATCTCGCCCATTCCCGCTCATCGTCACCTGGCATCCCCCTCCTCCCTGAATCGGAAGATGAGGGGCTGTCGATGGAGTGGCGCGGGCATGAACTCTGCAGGAGCACAGGAGGGACAGGGGGGAGTGCTCGAACAGGCGGGGACAGGTCTCATAAGCGACGGCTGAAGGCTGCGGCTCGAGCGAGGTCCGAGCCTCGCGACCGACGGGAACGGAAGAAGAAAAAAAAAAGGCAGGAAAGCGTTGACTGGGCGAATGGGGCCCGAGCGGAGCAAGCACCTCCTCGCTACGCATGCGAAAGCAACGAGCAAGATTCACGAGGGGGGTCACACGGCGACGGCCATCGACTATAAAGGATGGATGCTGCAGCTATGTAGGCAAGCTGCAAAAGAAAGGCGGGTGGCGGTATCCGGAGATTCGGTTTAGCAGTAGGTTCGGTGGTTGGGTGGGGGGTGGAGGGAGGGGGGTGTAGAAGACTCGAGACCCGAAGCTTGCAAGCGCGTCACCGATGTGCCCGTATGCGTGCGGTGCTTTATAGGAGACACGTCGGAGGGGGACCGTCGTCGCTCCGTCCATCTGTTGCGATCCCGGCCAGGTTGTTCGGCTTTGCTTTTGAATGGGAGCACGGGCGTCGAGAGTGAGGGAAAAAAGGACGAAAGAGAGGCAGCTACTACCGTGGCAAAAACGCGGGGTGCTAGGCAGAAGAATGGAAGCTCCGGCCTGCCTGCGAGAGCAGCGGAGCGGCTGTCGTCTGATCGCGACTTGCCCTCCACCCCCTCCTCTCTCTTGGCCTCCCGGTTGTTGGCTTCCCGCCGCTACCGCTGCCACCGGTCGGGCCCAATATCATCGTGACAAATTCCAGCGCACACCTGGACAGTGGGTGCGGCATCGCTGCCGTGGGGAGCGGGGCACGGCGGCGCATCTAGGGACGCGGGAGGTTGTGTGGTAGGAGGGAAGCCGCGTCCGCAGCGGGAGAGAGTGCGAGCGACCCGCTTTTCCCCCACTCTATCCCGCGCGAGTCCCTTTGACGGCGGGGAGTGCCGCCGCCGCCCGCGTGTTGGGTGTGTGCGCGAGCGGCCTGTGGTAGCGAACGGCGGATAGCGACCGCTTTGGCGGCGGCGAGGCAGCGAAGAAAATAAACGAGAAAAGAAATATAAGGTGGGGTGGAACGCAGCGAGGTAAAGGAAACGCAGCCCAAGCGAGCGCGAAGCCGCTCTCCGCTCGGAAACTGACGACGACGGAGACTGGAAAGGTATAGGCATGGTCCCCGCTTCTTCCCGCTTCTTCCCGGTTGACAATGGACTGTCAGGTTTGGGCCGCTGCCTTTGGAAGACCGTGTACGCCGTCGCTTCGGGCGTCCTCCCATCTATATGCGAAGTAAAAAAAAAGTAAAGAAAGAGGGAACTCTTGAAACAGAATAGAAAAAGAAGGGAAAAAGATCTCTTGAGCGACGAGCTCAGAACGCATGCACCTCGATCCCGTCACCGACTTCAGCCATCCCCACCCACCTCCTCATTTCTGTGCCGCGCTGCTGCGGCAGCTTACGTCCAAGTTGGCGGAGGTCTCTCTTTCACACGAAGGCCCTGAAGCAAAAAGCGAGAAAAAGAACTGACAGGAAATAAACGAAAAGCTGAAGCTAGAAAACTAAGAAGGTAGAAGACGCAAACGAGAGGACGCAGGGATGAAGCGAGAGCGTGGTGCCGAAATCTCCCTGGGGTTTCACAAATGCGCGAACCTTCAGCGAAACTCAGTCACGGTCGTCATTTGTATACGACGGCATGGATTCAGCTTTAGCGGCAACTGCAGTGAACGAGCCAAGAGGATGGCGTTATAAGGGAAAGCAAAATGGCTTCGGTAGTGCATTAATTGTTGATGCTGATGGCTTTAGAACGTGTGCATCACAAGAGATGACGCAGTGGGCCCTTTTGTTTCTTTTAGGTTTCTTAGTGTTTTCTATACTGAACACTGAGAAATGAGGCTTGCGTTAGTCAACGTCTCGGAACACGAGTTCTTACGGTACAGACGAAGTGTACAGTGATCGGCCCGGGTGGTGGCAGTTGCCACACAAAAAGCAACACAATAAAAAAGGAACGTCCGTGATTCGATTGATTTATGGCGTTAAGCTTCTCGACGTAACACATGACCTGTGAAACACGTTTTAATGGAGTGCTCAACAGTTGCCGAAGAACAGAAGCCTCAGGCCGTGGCCGACGTTTCGACAATGAGGCTTCGTCAGGGCCAAGACAAGCCCCTCTGCAACGTTGGCTCCAGAGACAGCCTTTGTTCGACCATTATTCATCATTTCAAGTTTCTATAACCTGGCGAACGTGTCTCTTGTTTCGCTCTAATGGAGGGCTCCGGATGAGATTTGGTCTCTCGGGGTGCTCTAACAGGCACGAGAATATTGCCACACGATTTTTTTTTCCGCTGCACCTCTGCGTTACCTGTAATCAAACCCTGGACTTCTTGCTCAACAGAGAGACGCCCGAATCACTGAACCACTGTGATGCGGTGGTTGACAGGCCGGAATCTCTGAACATCCCGCAGACCCTTGTTCTGCCCCTCCACAAGCATACTCGCCATGCATGCATCCTAGCAAGCAATGTCGGTATAAACGGCAAAACCCACTTAGCAGCGTGGCACGAAGCGGGCGCTCACGAGTTCTCACGGGAAACGGTTGCGATTAAATGATCTCCTCATTGCCCCTTTTCTGTTAGTCCTAGCGCGGGCACGGCCTCCAATGTTGAAACAGAAGGACGAAAAAATTTTTTTTTGTTGTTGAAGTACTTTTTTTTTCGTGCTATCGCCTAACGTCCGTGCACTCGTAGGGCCAGAAGCGTAGGGCGTGGACCGAACGTCGATCCCGGGTTGGGACGCCGAGGGAAGCCAGGTCGTCCCGCCCGCCCCGCTCTTACGTCCCTCCTCTAAAGGACAACGGCTCGAGCTTAACACGCTGCTGGAGCGTTCCCGGGAGAAAACGAAGCACTCGCCGGGAAGTGTTTTCGAGCCGAGCATGCTCGCCCCTCTGTTGGGCCTGTCAGTCGGGGCCCAAGTAAAGAATCAACGAAGGAGTGAAGCATTTGCATATGCGCGACCGGTGCGAAGCCCCCCTATAGCTCCCACCTCGAGCTATTGTGGAGGCACGCTGCAACTTGTTGCGCGCTGCCCGGCGAGCCGCAACACTTTGAATGCGCACGTTTCTTTTTTTCTCTTTCTGTTGCGGCAGCCTTTTGTATACACAACCTCCGACAAACATACCTGCTCTAGCATTGTTTCTTTTTTTATTCGCGAGATTATGTGACAACAAAAAAAGATAGAGCGATAACTGTAAGCAAAATGTCCCTGCGCACAACAACGCTTACGCCAACAGACCCCACAAGATGGACATGATCGCCGAGAGCTTTCCCACGCTGCGAAGCGTACAGCCGGAAACGAAAAGAGACTGATAAAAAGAAAAGAGAGAAGAAACATTTCTGTGGGAAAACAAAGATTGAGAATCTAGGCGCAGAAAGCTTCATGTGTGCCACGACGGCACGTTGACGACTTAAGCTTTCTTTTTTTTTCTCCTCCGGGATGAATGTGTGCCACTATGACACGCAGTATTTAGAATCCTTCAATATATTTCGATACAGTGTGCGTCGTACTTTTTTCGGGATATGCATTTCTCGTCACCATTCCTCACTTGAAAAAAAAAAAAAAATTCGTCCTCGTGTGACACACAGAGCTACAGCTACAGGCGGTGAGGCAGTGCGCGCCATCATCCTCAGCTACCGCCTTCTATTTCGTTTACTCAAAAAAACCTTTGCGTCACTTAAATTCTAACGTTGTTGCGCTGGATCTGCCTGGCTTTTCCTCTTGGTTAGAAACATGACACGGCCTGTCATTTCCGTGACTGCTACCATTTGTGGAGGAACGGAAGTGGGGTTCTGTACGGAGAGGGTAGTTGATGAAAGGCCATCGCGAGAATGCCGATTACAGCGATGCTCGAATGGTATACGTAGAACATCGGTGCTGGAATGTCGACAAGAACAGCTGCGTTGGTGGCGGCATCTCGTTGACAAAGTGTGCAAAAAAAAGAAAAAGAAAGACGCGTGGAGTTCTTATTGCCAACATATACATATGTTGTAGTGGATGTCCACTCAAAATGTCGAAGAAAATTCGTCGCGATAGCGAGTGGAGCTATAGTCTAAACGAATCTCGCGGTGATGTTGCACAATGTGTTTCGAATGTCGAATATGTAGTTGCGCCCATCAGCCCCCGAGATCGTTTGCAATGCGTGTTTAACAATACGCGTAACTGTTTACGCATGTGGATATTTCCATACCGAGTGTCCAGTTCGAATGCCCGCACACACTTAGTATACGTCAAATGCCGGTATATTGTAAAGACTGGAACCGCAGTCCTGGCCGCGAAGTCCTCTGACGCTGCGCCGAACCAAAGCTCATTTAACTGCGATTGCAATGAGCAATATGTTCGGCTCGTCTGCTGGAATGGAAGCGTTGGCGATGCGATGCTGCCGAAAATGATCAAAACGCGCGCAAGATAGCAAAAGGCACATAAGATAATATAAGATAAACACATACGGTGTCTTTGTGGTTGCTTGCGGTTGCGCTTGTGTTGTATTATAATTATGCTCGTCGTCGACGGGCCCACAGTCAGCCGCAGAATAAGAAAAGGAAAAAGGAGCTGTCAGAAATAGGTCTATGGTATAGAGGTGGGCGAATGCTAAAATTTGCGACTATGAACCGAATACGAATATTAAGTCTCGAATATCGAATATAATATCGACTAGTCAAACGCAGATGGATATACGTATCCACAGCTGGAATATTTATTTCTGTATCATTGCGTATCATGCCTGTACTGACTGATCCAAGAAAGACATCTAACGATCAAGGACAAAGTATATATAAACTTTAAAGACGATATCGATTCTCGTTTAAGTAAACTATACTGATATAATAGCATCTCAACATATTTAGAGCCCGATTTCAAACGAGCTTACCAAGAATGAATGGCCGCTTTATGGAATAGGGTTTCACAAAAATGCTAAATATATTATTGCCGAAAAGCAACTAGAAGTTGTGCAAAAAAGAAAGAATGAAAGAAAGAAAAAAGGAAAGAAAGAAATAAAGAAAGAAAGAAAGGAGGCGGAACTCATCTAACGATGACTGCAGAAGGTAACGCCTTACTATTGAATCAACATAACGGGACAACATCTTGCCACCGTCTAAACGAGTTATGTATGAGGCGCGTACTGCAGCGGGACTCTTTCGCCTTTCCCCAAAAACGCTCGAAAGCATCAGGCGCCGCTGCCGCGAAGCGTGTGCGTACGTGGCCTCCGAAATGCACGGTGCGCCGGTGTGCGCGATGGCCGAGAAACTCGGCGTGCGGTATCCGGGCTCTCTTCAGGCGCTTCTTTCTGGACGCGGTGCGCCATCTAGCGGCACTGCCGAGAACTCCGGGCGTGACTTCCGTGGCGAGAAGCGCAACGCGCAGGTGCCTGTGAACGCTGAGGATTGTTCCCTCGCTTGACCGCACATTCAGCGGCACGCACTCGGCGACCCAAGTAGGCGAGAGGTTCATCGAAGAACAGCACATACCCAGCGCATTTTTCTTTTTTCTTTTTTTTGCGCAGCCTGCCGATGCGTCGGGTTGCTCGACGTTAGTTCCATTCGGCTCAGCAGGGGATAAATATAAGGAATTTTTCTTTCTCACTTTAGAGCGGCACATTCCAAGGGGCACAGATCTATAGTTATAGTCAAGTTGGCGTCAAATACGTTCTTTGTAGAACGGCACACACTTACCGGCATATGTACCCGGTGACCCAAGTTGACATCAAGGATGTTCGTTCAAGAGCACGGACCGAGTGGCACGTACCCTGTGCTCCGTGTAGGTGTCGAAATAGTTGCTCCGAACAGCGGTGCCCAAACCCAGTCCCTCATCTACAATGATCAATGTGGTGTGAGAAAGGTTCCTTGAAGAGCAGCACGCATGTACACGTTGGCACATACTCAGTGACCCAAGTTGGCCCGATCGTTGGTTTCTAACTCTGTTACCTCAGCACAGCAGCCATGTGCGCTAACCTTGGCTCACTACCCAGTGAGCCATGCATCGGGAGGACCGTTAGATAGATAGATAGATAGATAGATAGATAGATAGATAGATAGATAGATAGATAGATAGATAGATAGATAGATAGATAGATAGATAGATAGATAGATAGATAGATAGATAGATAGATAGATACCCCGCGAAAAGTGCCTCAAGTATCTTAAGAATCCTAACGCATTATACGCTGCTGAAAGAATTATTCACCGTAAGCACATGTAAAAAAGTCCGCTTCAAGGAAAAAAAAAGTCAATGGTCGTGGCGTAAAAGACAAACGTACTGCAACACCAGGCTGCCGAGAACATTAAATGACAGACTACAAGCAGAACTCACAGGTTGTCATGTAAGCTTCCGGCCACAAAATCAGAAACAAAGCTTGCACTGTCCATTTCGTTCCTGCATTCCTTCGAAAACATTTATCGTTGCTTCAGTTAAGGTGACCTTCGATACTTAATTTAGCAGACGCAGAGCAATCATAGGACTTCACCAGAAGATCATTGCCCAATATATGATTCGTTTCGAATAATAGAAAATACCGAATAGTTCCTCTTGGAATACGAATACGAATAGTTAATGTGTAACATTTGATTCGCATTCGAAATTTCGAATATGCATCCACGCTTAGTTTATGGTTATGTTTGCAGATTTAGGATTCAGTCGGAGGGGCGTGTTGTTAACGATGGGCGCTGTTTTGCGATAGCCTGAGTTGTTTGTGTCGCAGATCTTGAGACACAGAGGCTTTTCCATTTCTCCGTATATTTCCTACAACGGTAAGAAAGAAAGAAAGAAAGAAAGAAAGAAAGAAAGAAAGAAAGAAAGAAAGAAAGACGTCCACTCCAGCGGCTGATAATACGCTCAACGCCAACAAGTGGCCAACAATTCCGCAACTAACGGCTGTGCCAGGCGCTTTCGAGCTAAAGGTGGCAGCACCGTCATCGAATTATGGCCCGTATAGGCGGTCGGTGGCAGCGTTACAATGTACGCGGCGACGCTACGCCGTGAGCGATGTGCGCGGATTTTTTGATAACGATAAGCGGTATAACTGCTGCGAATCGATAATATATTACCCTCCAATGCCACATTTCTTGCCCTGAACATGCAGGACATTCCATTGCACGCGAAGTATGCGCAGACTGTCATCCGACGGCACTCGTTCAGAGCCTGTGCTTCGGCAATTCGTTGGTGCAGTTCGCGCGCGTTCGGCTCGCGTTTAGTCCACTATATACAGGACGTATTTGTCCATGGACTTTCAGTAATTTTCAAAAATCATCTGTGGCATGTAGCGCAATTATAATGGTTAAGCTGGATTGCCTAAACGGGCAGACATTATCTGGGGGAGAAAAATCGAAATGCATAATTCAATAGTTAATATACAAATTCACGAATTATGTCTTTCTAAACAATTACCTTCCAGCTCATATCGCAGTTTAAAAATTGTTACCTGGGAGTTTTTAAGGTAGATCCAATTGGAACGAATTCTCAGGATGGCACCAGTTTCTAGATATTAATTCCCGAACTTTGAGGAGAAATGCATTGGCGTTCCAGTTAGTATTGTGCTTCAATGCCGAAATCTACGTTTCGTTAAGAAATTAAGTAGAACAACAATGCATTTTTACCGCAAGTTTGACGGCGCGGATCTCGTGAATGGTGTCACCCGCACAATACTGTTCAAATGGATTTGCCTTGCAGTCTCACCCACTAGTCTGACCTCATCTTGCATAAGGGCTGGGCTACAGCAGCATGCGGGGAAGCGCGAGAGACTGCAAGGTTGCTCGAAGGTGTGTGGCGCAACAATTATTTACCAGGTCGCTCGCAAAAGCCGGTCATAAAAGGCTCGGAGTCATATTTTGCGGCAGTCACTTCGGGCGTCTCACAATTAAGGAGCCGTTTTAGGACTGCTATATTACTCATATGCAACAATTACTTAAATCTAGACATAACATCTCACGTTAGGTTATACGCAGGTGATTGTCTCCTTTATAGAGACACATAAAACGATGATGATGCTGATCCTTCTTAGGAGGCTGACCTTGAACGAATTCTCGATTGGTCCCGGAAAGGACACATGAACCTCAATACCGCAAAATGTAATCGCAATCAATCCAGCAGAAACAAGTTAACATTTCGTTTGGAAGCAGCATCTACAAAACGTCCTAATCTAATACAACAGATCGTGCAAAATGACTGGGTGTCTTTTCTCTCACTTTGTGCTCAGGCTATTGGAAGATTGGTGGAAGAACAGTAGGAAAATGACAAACGACGGAGGCTTACAAAAACAAAGTTCTCAATAGAGGTTCAGGGAATTTGGTGATGGGAATTCTTCGTGGTTTTTTTTTCCTTTTCTTTTTTCTTTTTCTGTTACCTTAGTAGGACATTAGGCAATATAATAACAAGAGCTTGGTGGCACATCTTGACGCCCAGTTACAAAGGGGACGCCCATAGTATCCGTCCGTCCGTCCGTCCGTCCATCCATCCATCTGTCATGGTTTCCCGCGCGCGCAATCTTTGCGGCTAAACATTCGAGCACACTGGATTCCTTCCCGGAGCTCTCTTCTGCACTGTATACCGTGTAGAGTACCACAGGAGTCGCTCATTTTTACAAGCAGCGTTGCCTTATAACTCAGTCACGCAACTGTGTAGTAGAACATTGAGACAAGAACGGACGCGCGTTTTCGAAGTACCCACTACTTTTACGCGCAGTGTCATAATGGCGCTTCCCCCGAAAAGCACTCTTCTCCCTCGCGCGTAGCCGACCTGGGACCCGCCACCGCGCGTGTTCTTTAGTATAGTATTCATATCGCCAATGCGCCATCAATAGTGAGGCTCCGGCCATTATGTGGCTGTAAGTTATACGTACGTGCCACCCCGGGCAACACATTGTGCAAACAAGAGCCACCGCAGAGCTCCCAGCGGGTCGCACTTATTCAATGTTTCCCAAAAGCCCTCGCGCATTCATCGCATTCGACGAACCGTCTATATTATGTTCACCCCCTCATGTGCAGTTTGCGTGCGCTGCAGGCTCTACCAGCTTGGGCTTGGTACTTTCTCTTACCCCACACTTGAGGGCGCCACGTACCATACACTAACGCCACATCAAGGTACGTCTGCTTCTTCGCAGGTTTATATTTGGAAATTATAGCCTACACACGTTACACATGCTATTAAAGCTTTTGTAGACTTCAAGAGAGCAGTAAATTGGCTATGTAGCGCATTAGCGTAGTTGTTGATGTATTTTAACATCAATAAAGCCAATGTTCATATATCATCATTTATGGGCCTTCATGTAACTTTCGCTCTTCACAGAAAAGAAAAAGAAAAGAAAGGAAAGGCAGTTCTTGTTCCTGTCACAAGGAACGTTTCAACTGTTGTTTCTACTGCCATATAGTGGAGAGAAAACTTGGAGGTTCTCTTTTCCTTGCACCAACTATCTCCCCCTCCCACGCATCTTCGGAAGTATCAAGTGTCGTTCTTCTTTCCAGAAGATAAAGTTGGGGCGGTGTAATCCCGTTGTTCGTTTATGAGAGAAAATCACAATTCTTTTGTAGCAGGAAGAAAAGGCACAAGCCTCTGGACAAGCGGTCAATTAACGCTTGTAGAACTCTGTGTTTCATGCATTTTTTTCTTGCCCATGATTCAAGATAACCTAGCCATACAACTTGCGTCTTAGTGAAATAACAGGCTCCAAAATGACTGAAGTAAAATGCGTATGGCACGTGATCCCTGTGTCGGACGCCTGTTGTTTTGGCACGTCCACCTGCAGCACTTCGGTGTGCGCGTGTGACAAGCCAGTGTAGCGTGGTCAACATATAACCAAGAATTCATTCAAAGCTGCTATGTCACATGCGCGTGACAGCAAGCCTATAGTCACTACATAAAGTAAGGTAAGCGAGCAGCTAAGACGAAATGGAGTAGCTACCGTCGCCCATATGATGCCCACACGAGTAATTTAAATTGCAACAATTATATGCGGAAATCTAGTAGGAACACTCATTCTTGGCTGAAGAACATTCAAATAACGGGAAAAGGCTGAGACTGGGGCAAAGTGATCAGAAAAACAAGCTCTTAAATAAAGAAGAAAGTGTGAGTATCAGAATTCTCATGCCACTGAAGCCTACGCAGAAATAAGTCCGCAGAAGAAAATAACAGTATATTCTTGATGGGCAAACCATCGCAATTTCTACTCCAAAGTGATTACTCGGGACATATAGCAGATTACCGTGATCTACGTGTCAGTGTAGGATGCAAGTGTCCTTTTTTCACCCCGAAGTGTGTTTCGCAGTTTTACGACTGTGAATTGCAGTGGCAGTTTTGAAGTACATGTGAAGACAAATTATTTCGTTTTACGTCTGGACACGTTACAGAGGAAAAACACGAGCTCTCGCAGCACAAGGAAAATAATATCATGCGCTGCGTGCAGATTTCAGCTGGCACAGACCTCGTTGAGGCCACGGGGCTGTTGAGTCCAGGTGACTCCGCGCTGCAGCCGACAGTGATTAAATAACTAAGTTCAGACAGCACCGCTTAGCGAATATTAGGAAATGGAACTGCATATGTCTATATGGACGTTGGACACTGACAATCTCCGCCACTGGTTCAGCGTGTTTCTCTCTCTCGCCGTGCGTACTGACCAAAATCCTTGATACACTGGCCTACATGGACATGAGCGCGAGCAGCTATGAAGGCGCTTCTGCATTACTTAAGAAAGACCAGATTGTGCAGCATATTGTGACTCCGTGACACTGTGAATTGTGCGACGTTGTGTCTGACACTGACGGCGTGTGATGACGTGGTGCTTGGATCATAGGCTGTGCTGTAGTGCCCACGCATTTTTCTATTGTTCGTTCATATATTGTACAGTTCTTTTCATCTCTCTCTTTCTTTCGTAGCCCTTCTCCTATTACCCACTACAGGGTAGCCAACCGGAGATAACATCTTGTGAATTTCACTGTCTTTGCTTTTGCTCTCTCTCGCTACCGTAATTGGGAACCCGCGTTAAAGCCTCGGACCTCGCTGCACGTCGAAAGAAGGCGCTCGCTCATTGTCATGTCACGTCGGCGGAAGCTATACAAGGCCTTCTTTGGCACTGGAGAGAGCGCGCAGATTGGGTTCGAAACTGCGGTCAATACTATATAAGCGCACCCCGTGCGCCGACATGAAGGAACACGCGCAGTGTAGGGACATGCTTTTCATAGTTTTGCACTATCGGGCTTCCCGTTGGCTCACGCCAGCCACAGACTGCACTACAGTACCAGATTACGATGTAGATGGCTACAATAGTATTCTAGTTACGGCAAGGCCGCGTATAACTTGAAGGGAACGGCGCAGGCGTCAAGACCATCGCTGGTTCCTATACACGAGAGCCTCTGCCCTGCCGCCTCTCTCGCTCGCCTTCTCGTCTTGCCTCCGGTTGCGACAGCAGAAGGAGTAGCAGCGGCATCGGACGCCGCTTTTACAGCCCTTCGTGCACTTCGTATACGGCACATCGGCCGGGGCGACTGCGCTGGCGGCGCAGCGGCTTGTCCGTCTCGCTGCGGCGGCTCTGTTTTCTTCTTCTTCGCACCGCCGGTGCCGCACCACTCAGCGGCGGCAGCGTCTCTTTCAGGACCCGCTGATTTATCGCATCCGCGGACGGTGACGACGAGTGAGCCGCCGACTCGAGCCGAAGGAGAACGCCCATAGCGGCGGATCCGACTCGAGCCAGTCCTCGCATGTATGCCGTATCGAAACACGCTCTCCGGCCCTCCGGTTCCATCGGCGCAAAGCTGCTCCTGCTCTTGGTTCGGGGCGGTGGCTGTTGGGGAGGATGGGAAGAGGAGGGTGGCGGTATTTATAATGCGGCGCTTCACCGCCGTGCCTTTACGGCCGCGGGCGTTTATAGGTCTTCACTCAGTCGTCACCGTCGCGGCGTCGTCGGGGCATCCGATGCGGGCATTCCTTCGGTCGACAAGGACGATCGTCTCGTCTTCTTCGCGGCTGCCTTCGGGAGCGCGCCGACGCCGAGTGAGCGTCGGTGCGAGGTGCGAGTAGCAAGAAAACGGTACAAGCGAAAGATTGCGAACGTACATCAGCGAGGAAACGCTGGGAGATATCCGCCGGGGCGCCCCGTAAGGCTGTGCACGCCGATGCCGTCGGGGATGCTCCTGGACGGCAGTCGTTCGCACGCACGCACACCAAGCACCAAACCCCAAACGAGTCGGTGCTCTCGAACCCCAAGCGGCACTCACACACACGCACCGCCCGCGGCCGGCCTGTCTCGTATATTAGAGATGGGCTCCAGGATGGCGGCAGCGTACGCGATGATTCCTTCTTCCCACTCGCCCTCAAGAGGACGCCGCGGCGAGATCCTCTAGAATGTATATACCTTGTCGTTTCGAGCTTGCCGAAAGTTGCACCGGTCGATCCCCTTCGCCGGAATGGATGTTCGTTCCACGCAGCGTTGAGCGGCTTCGGCGACGTGGTTGCAATGGTGCTGCATATGGTCGCGTCTTTTGCGCAGAAACACGAAGACGAGGCATGCGTCTGGGCTGCTTAGAATACAAACTCGCAGCTCCTGCGATTACATTTGACGCTCACAATATAGATAAGAGGATAGATGGATAAGAAGCTCTCACATGTGTCTGGCATGCGTCTTTCACTGTGTGGAGCTCTCCAAAAAACCGCTACGACGAAGCCCGATCATAGCGAACAGGCATAGCCTGACGCATTAGAGCCTTCTTTTTTTCTGTATTCAGACGGCTGATTGTATTCAAGACACGCAGCATCCCATACTAGCTTGCGGCCGTCCGATTAATTAGGCAAAAAAAGAAAAAAATGGGCTCAAGCCATTGAGATATATATTGCCGAAGTCAGGGATAGCTTCGTGGTGTAAATCTGACTGCGATGTCCAATTGAATGTGATGTGAGCCCGGGTGTCATGATAACGACAAGGCGATGGCGGTGACGATGACATAATGGCGTTGGAAATTATGACTGCCACAGAAACACACGCACAAAAAACGAAAGCACGCTGCAGTACAGCGAAAAAGAGCGATCTTCGACCCACGCTAAATTTCATTACCCACAGTCGCATACAAGTCCGCCTATTCACTCCAATATCACGAGCGCGTGGGCGGCCAGAAGAAAACGAAAAGGTTTTCCGCGCCCTCGTTGCTCGTCTTTGTCTTCCGTGCACTAAACGATGGTCGCCAAGTCGCAAGCCGCTGCTGCCAGGGCCAGGGGCAATTTACTCGCTTCTGCGCGTCAGGTGCCTACACTACGTATTCTGTGCGCGCACAATACACGATCTCTAATCGCTATATATACGACTTTCGCTTTCTTTGCTCTCACCGGTATGTGCGCAGACGCCTCAAACGCGCGCCGCAAGTCTGCCGCCATGAATGGACGTCTCGTTCGCCCTCAAAAGACGTGGACACCTCGCGGAACGAGAGCGGGAAAAAGAAAAATGGAGAGAGAGAGAGACGGCGACGCTTACACCGCTGCTTCAATCGCAGGCTTCACAATTGCGCGCGTATTCTGGTACGCACGTATGTACGCGGTGATCCGGTGTGCACCTAGCTGCGTTTCAGCAAAGCGACACAAGACGCATTTAGCGGCCAGGCGGCATTGTGTCGTGCCGCCTGGTTGCCACGCCGAAAGGAGAGAGAGAGAGAGAGAGAGAGCTTGTTTGCCTTCGAATTGTCTGCATGCGCGACTCACGCAGCGACGCCATAGACGTTTAGTCCGAAACCGCCCGCGCCCGTTCTTAAAAAGGTGGGGCGGCAACGTGCCTTTGAGCCCGAACGCGTACCTAAACGCTGCCATCGAGCGAGAGGTGAGAAAGAGCGAGGCTGAGAAAAGACGTGCTCCTTCTGTTCCAACGAGCGTCGTCTGCTAGCTTCGTCTGCTGGCGGTGAGCGCGCGCGCCCGCAACGTGGCCGCGAATCGAGCCGTGCGCCACCACGAGCCGCGGCGCACGCGTTTCGACAACGTGCGCGCTGTTTTCCTTCTCTCTCATCGTCACGTGGTCCCGTGGCGTGCGTGTGCGCGCGTTTGCGCAAAAGTAAGGAATAGCACTCATGCGCGGGCAACTCGTATCGCTCGCCCAAAGAAGCACTGAGCGAGTGCGCGCTTATATCGAGATTATCAGGTTCGTGGCCATGTGGATCTACGTAAAGCACAACTCGAATAAAAGGCAAGGAGGCAGCGCTCTGTGACACGTACGGGTTTCTTTCGTACATCGTGTTTATGCCATTACGTGCGTTTCTCACGTTATACCGCGCGCTCCTCGGCGTGGTCTATTACGGGACTTCTTTCTTCGGACCTTTGTCACGTTGGCCGGAGTGCCTGTGGATGAGAACTGATAATTCAGGTGCCACGCACGTGATAGATTTATTTGCGGTCCATTTTGAACGAGCAGTCACCTGCCGTCGACGCTACTACTAAAATGCACGATAACCACGCCAGTATAGCGGTTGGTACCGGTAACATTTGGCCCGGTGTAACTTTAATGGCCAACCTGTTCATCCGATATTAGAGCGCTCTTGCGTAAATATCTCGGAAAAATTTTTCTTCAGCGTAGATAATGCTTCAAAAAACATTTGACATAAATTTATTACTCGCGTAGTAACTTGATTGTGACCCGCATTTGAACCAGCTTTCAGCGTTCGCTCTTAATGCCAATTTTCGTACTCGCTTAAATAAATAAATAAATAAATAAATAAATAAATAAATAAATAAATAAATTAAAAATCGCGTATTTTGTCGCTGGAATGCACCAACTGGTAGATTAGCGGTGCACAGGCGCATTTTCGGCGCAGCTGAGTAACCGTGCGCGAAAATATATTCTGCACGCAGCTTTATCTGTTCTGTTCTTTTCCTACTTGAAGTCGCTTGATCACTGTGCCAGTCTTTACATTAAAGGCAGACCCACCGCGCCGAAACCTCCTTGGCCTTTCTTTGCCAGTCCACTTCCAATATCGCTAGGTGCAGATAGCGCCACTTGCTACTCGAAAAACGCTTATTGTTATCTCCGCAAAACTCGCCGAGCATCCCCGCCTACACGTAACGTCAGTTAGACGCGATATGGTCCGGAATACTCAGTCTACATGCGCAAGGTTGTACGGGTACACGTGCCCAAGATACGCCGTGAGGAGGTAGAACATCTTTTCAAGAGATATGACAAGGCAGGCCCATTCGAGCAATAGTGATTACACCCGCTAGGGTGACGCGAACAGCGCTGTTCACGCTCGCCGACTAGCTCACCTTCAGTTGCCCAGTCACCCAGTAGAAGATCATAAGGCAAAGCGAGAATGCGCGAAAGAAAGAACAAAGAACTACATACGTACACACCTACAACGCACTGACACACACAAACGCAAAAAAAGTAAACAAGCTGCGCTTGCATAGTTGGCTTCTCCGCAACGCTACTATGCGCCGCGGGGCAGCGACCGGGGCTTCGGTGAGCGCCGTTCCGAAATGGGCCGCAAATGGCCGCTGTTTACGACGTCGCTCTTTGACTCGTCGTAAAGCGTATCTCTCTCGACGGTTGTAAGGGGGTTCCTCCTCCAATCGCAGCTTGAGCCATCACAACCTCTATGCGGTCGCCTCGCTTGTACCCACAGTTATTTCTTTTCGTGTTCCTCCCCTCTTTCTTAGATCATCATCGGTCGTCCTTTGGCAAGATTCGCCGGGGGCCCACGAATTGCGCTTGGGAGACGGCGGCAGTGACCGCGGCTGATGCTGGCGAGGCGTCGACATTTTCCGCCCGGCCACAAGAGCCGAGTGGGGCGAAACCGCAATTCTCGGAGTCCTCGTCCAAATCGCTGCTGCCTTCTACGTAAACCGTAACGCGTGACTCGCAAGGCTTCACATCCCTTCGATAGTTGCGGCCTCTGTTGCTAGTTTCCAGAATGTACTCACAACTCGGCGTACGAAACACATGGGCGAACTGTGAAAGCAGCGCGTGATTTAGAGCGTTTCTAAACGGACACTAAGCATAAATTTTAGTTGTAGGATCGAGAACATTACCTTGTACTTCTGTAGTAAGGAAACTGCCAGGCTTATTACCATGAACGACTTTTTGGTGAACTACAAAAAAATGCGCAGAAGCGAAACTCCGTTGGCGAAGTTCTTATGCTAAATCTGAGGCGTCATATATTTTGACAGCATTCGATTTGGTCTAGTCGATCCTTTGTCGACAAACAAAGCTTACACTGTAGCGTAAAGGGACCGAATTTGGAAACTCAGCGACTTCCAGACCACTCAGATTTTTTTTCATTTCTTCGTAAACATCTAGCAAATAATTTAAGGATCTTTCCGATCGATGCCACAGCGGACAAAGGCACTAGCGATGGACGTCAAAACCATCCGAGGTGAGTGAGCCTATAGCAGCCCTCGCTGAGAAAAATGAGCTTTGCTTGGATTGGATTCGAACTCCGGCCCTGCAGAACGGTGGTTTCTTCAGCTACTCCGCCGATGCTATAGCAGAGAAAAATATAGCTTGCCTGGAGAGTGCGGTCACGCAGCTATAGTCGCTTTTATTTTTTTCTAGCCGCGCTCTGCAGATATCTCGCACACGCCAACATGGCTGTTTTCAAAGAGCTTAAATCAAGCCATCGGTAAAATACGAAAGGTAGGATGGGAATTCAAGAACGAAACTGCCGTGTCTCCGCCCTTCACCACCTGAAGTGCCACCTCCGCAATTAAGGAAGTTTTCTTATTCTGTAGAGACGTCTCCTCTGCGCGCATTTGCGAATGCTTACTCTAGTCTATACCACATTTAAAAAAAAAAGAAGAAAAAGAAATAGGCTCAAGCTTTTGCTGCGCATGATATTTCGCTCTCGCCGATGCTTCAAACGAGACAATACTGCACCTGCAGAGCCACATGTTAGCTTATACCACACTCTGTAGGGTCGTACTATAAAGCAGGACTGCTTCAAACGAAGCCAGTGATTAGAAGCGAAAGGCAAGGCACGGAAAAGAAATAACAAGAAGCCACGCATCTCTACTTCTCGTCCACCGTGGAGCGTACATATATACCGTCATAGAAGCATGGACGTCATTTGGCAGAGTCGGCATTGACGAAGTTTTCGCCCTTCCCGAAAGCAAATTGCTGGCGCGCATGTGCGAATTCGCTACCGATGTACGAGACAAAGTATACCTATACGGTTCATATACAGTATGTTGCGCCAGGTATGACGCCACTGCTTCGCATTATACGAGCTGTTACTGGAAACATTTTAGAGCGCAGCTCTTTGGCGTCCGTTCCTGGGTTTCGCGTCGTCGTCGGCGTTGTCGTCGGCCTCGTAACCAGCTCCGCCACCCATTCATCCCCCCAGCGCTAGCAGCGACCGACTGATACCGCTGGATGCCGCTGACGCCGCTAGAGAGTCAAGATAACGTGACTGCATAGAACACCGTCGCCGCCATGCAGAAAGAGGAGGAAAGGGTCCCCCCCCCCCCCTGTTCTTGTGTGGCGGATAGGGTGCTCTTCAGTTGCCGACGCGCCGGTTATTTCACGTAGGCCCCGGCACGTCGACGAATACGTGACCACCTTCCCACGGCTAGACCTGGTTCTTAGCGCTGCGGAAGCGAGGGTATCATATTGTTTGTGTCGGCATCGGCGGCGTTGTCCCTGAAACCAACTCCGCAGCTGGGGTTGACTCACTATCGGCGTCAGCGGCATCAGTCAGTCGCTGCTATCTCTTCCCTCCTCCCTTTATCGTGTTGTCCGCTTGCTGCGCGCGCTTCTGCCCCCATCGTTTGCCGCTGGGTGTACACGCCGCCCCCCTCCCCCCTCTTCCTGCGAGTCTCCGGTTGTCAAAGCGCCGGCTCGAACTTAATTCCTTTCTTCGCTCCTCCTCCAATGCAACCCCTGTGCGGTGGCAATCAGAGAGCCAGATCGGTGGCGGCGGATCTGTATATGTGCACCGCCCGAGCCGAAATTGCCGCTGCCGTTCGCCCTGTGCGGTGGCAATCGGAGAGCCAGATCGGTGGCGGCTTGACATAAAGACAAACAGCAATTTCCTAACACTTATGCGGGAGAACATCCCGTTCCTCTCGCTCGTAACGCGTCCCACGGCTGTGACAACCTCGCGAGGCACTTGTATAGATCTCGTCTTTGAGAATCAAGCATTGGTGTACCAAGTCGAACATATATCAGTCTATTTCTCCGACCACAAAGCTTCCTTCATGACTGTCAAGAACTGTTAGTGGAGTCTTTGTTAAAGGAATACGTGTGAAAAATAAAAAAAAATTCTGTGATAGCGCATACATGTGTTGCTCGATTTCTTTGCCTCAATCTATCGAAAAGGTGAAACAGCTTATTTGCTGCGCTCAAATTTCGCATTAGGAAGTAACGTAATCGTCGGTAATTATTTTTTGTGGCTGGTCGAAAGACCTTACAGACAGAGGCACTTCAAGTGTGACCTGCACTGTTCGCGTGCCTCGCAGAAGACAAGGTATACGATCGCCGACGCGCGCCATGCCATGGAACAAGCACACATGTGCGCTTACGTATATATATGCGACCTCCGTTGCGCTTATTTTCGCCGTGCACGAGTTGCTGTATAGGCCTGGCTTCGCCTCGAATCCGCAGCCAAAGCTGCCGTCTAACCATCCCACTGATGAGGCTCAACCGGCAGATTTCACCCTCGAGCTGCGCTGTGGCTTCGCTTCCCCGCGGACGCGGAGAGTTGGCGGCTTGAAAAGCGCGCTCTCCGCGCGCCCCAAAGAGCGCTGAGCACGGCGCCTCTTTGTATCCAGGAATCGTTAATCAGCGAGGCGCTTCTCGAACCTTCGTCGAGTTCGCGTTGCCGGGAAACGTATGCACGAACAAAAGAAGACGGGGAAATCATTCGCCGAGAAGACGTGTACGCGGGCGTCCTTCGCCGCACATCCCGCGCGCCGAGAAGGGAGCCCTATCAATTACTGCCACGGACCAGCAGCCGCGCGGGTGATTAAAGTTTCGATTAGGCCTACGAAAGTTTGGGCCGCGTTCGTCGGGAAAATGAGGAGGACCGCTGGAGGGAAGAAACTTTGGCGGGCAGCCGCCGGGGGCGAAGATGACGGGAAGACTCCTTCTTCCCCCGCGCGTCTTGCGCGCGCAGCCGCCGTGGCAACAGAAACGACACTGCTGCCTCCCTTGGGTGCCCGTCTTTCGCGCTGTACTTTTTTCACCTCTCTCTCTCTCTCTCTCTACGCCGCACCGGTTTTCTTTCGCACCGCCACCGCACCATTAGGCAGCACTGCGGTTGCGCGTGGGCTCTGGCCCAAGACTGCTGTCGATGAGCACGGGCCTGCTGGCGCTATTAGCGACCGACAGACGGGAACCGCCGGCCTGAAAGCGTCTGCTCAGCCTGAAAAACTTGGCGCTTCTTGAGGCGTACTCCTCCTTCTACGTCGGCCCTGCACCCGAGTCCTACGCACTGGTCGGTTCAGGCTTGGGCATAAAGGCGGTGACGGCAGCGTCGTCGGTCGCAACGGCGGGGACCACGCTGCCACAGCGTGGTGAGAGAGGAGGAGACGTGGCGGGGAGGAGGGCAGACGTCCTTATCAAGGCGGGAGCGGTTGTTGTTTCTAGGACACGGCAAGGAGCGGCGAGATGCCGTCAGGGCAACCTTACTGCCAGCCACACTGCGTCGGAGGGTGCGACAGTTGGGTGCAGGACCACAGATTAGACAGGCTTTGCAAAGTTCACTCGACGACCGTTTGGAGGCTGCACTTCAAGTATGCCGCGGCAAAGACGCGTCATATCTCGTCGCGGTCATTAAGAGCACTGAGTGAGGATGATTCAGCTCTTTAAACCGTAAGAGGCTCATAGTGAAACCATGCATTGCCTTGCTGCTGATCTTTTATGTCTATAGGGTTCGTGTTTGTGCAAGTTCTTATTTCTTGCATTCTCACACCTCCCAGAAGAAACAGCTGGGGAGTATTGTTAAACGATCGAAAATACAAGGGGGAGGGGGCGGTATAAAAACAGTATTATGTTTCTTTTAATTTGCGCCTTCACTTTTTCTATAGTTCGCTTCACTATGATAAATGCTAAAGAGCCAAAAGCAGTTATAAAGAGAGAGAGAGAGAGAGAGAGAGAGCAATAGTTAAAGCGCCTGAGACGACCCCGCACAGCAGTGACACATGTCGGAAATAAAAGAAAGTACCCAAGGTCACATTGCGCACCATTGGAAGCGCCTATGCGCTGAATTCGACTGCACTCAATTGAAAGTTTGTTTCCCTAACGCGCTTGGTACTAACACAGTTTTTGAACCTTTTATAAGAAGCTTCAGTCCGTTATTATGAGGCTGTGATGATCAGTCGTGCGTGGAATGCCATCGTGACCTGTTCTCCGTTGAACGTGCAGCTTCCCGACCGCAGTATCGTCTCTTAATTAAGCTCGCCAGCGTTAAACGAACTCGCAGAAAAACTTGAGAAACTTTGAAAGGCTACAGAATCTCCGAAAGTTGACGCAGTACACGTGCTCTGCACAAAATTCTGTAAGGCACGAGGTAAGAAGTGAGGAGGAAGGTAAGGGTCGGGAGGCAGAAATGGGCACCTTTAGTGCCGATGGCGCTTCGCGAAGGAGCACTTTACCTTCCCCTGTCTCCTCCGCTATCCCCTTCTACTCTACTACCTCTAGTATTTTCCATAGACTGAAACCTCCGCTCTCGGCGATTGGCTAATGAGCTGCGTCGGCCATGCTCGGACGACGCTGACGCGCGGCTCCTTAGCGCTGGCGCCCGGCGGAGTTTGCGATGCGTGGGCGAGCGGTGCGGCTCACTGCGCCAAGCGGCGACAAAAGGAACGCGGTGATTAATCGCCGCCGCCTTCTTTGTGCCGCACACCCTTTCCGCGTAGCGAACGCCCGCTTTCCCATCTTATCCACCTCTTCCTTTAGCGCGCTCACCTATAAAGGCGTATGAGCACACGTGATAGGGGGTGACGTGAGACGGCCGCGCCCTTCCTACGAGCTGCGCATGCGGCCGCGAAAAACGCGCGCGCACTCGGGCGGAGAGACCGGGAAAACAAAAAGCAAGCAGGCGTTGGCCGACACGTTAGGCTTAGCGACGTTTCCTCGTTTCGCCCCTCGCTGGCGTGCTGCATGTTTGGCCTCGTCTTGCACGTGCTTCTGGACTTTCAGGGATTTCTTTCGTTGACATGTTCTTGCCTATGCGTGACACGTCGAGTGCCCGAAGAAAGCTTCGAGGAAGGCATAGGCGAGACAGTCAACGGCAATTTCAGTTTCTGTGGCTGCCAAGTGATGCAAAAGTTTGAAACAGTGCGAAAGCAAAACAACGTTCGCTCGTGTGGCCATGTACAAGCGATACGTTACGCTGTTTTGGCTTGTGTGCAGAGGCTTCAAGTGTATTGATAGCACACAAGCATGCATGCGAACCTACATAACCGAACGGTAGCGATAAAACAGAAATGCCACTTCCGTTAAAAGCTCTCTCTTCCGCAAGATATATGAGGGCTTTCACAGGAAAAACTTAATGCCCTATACCAGCATGTTCACAGGAGTTGCTTACAGGAGCACTAGTTTAAATGAGCGGTTGCATGCCGGGGCATTTTCTCCTTTTCAGTATGTAAAAGGTATATATATTACCAGAACCTAGCCATAAGGTGCCATTTAGCCTATAAGAATGTGAATGAAAACCTATTGAAGACGTATATTCAATAGAGGTAATGCATGAATTACACAGAGGTAATGAATCAAATCGTAACTAGACTGATTTCAGAAGCAGCAAGTGAAGTTGGAGACAAGGCACCAAGGCAACCCATTAGATAAGCGCTTCCAAGTAACAAAGATCCTAATAAGGAAACGACAAAGCATGAAATTGTCCAACTGAAGAAGTCAGATAGAATTCGCTGAACTGTCAAAGCTGAGCAACAAGAAGAAAAAAAAGGTTATTCAAAATTATAAGGCGGGAAAGATTGAGGAATCAGTAAAAAATAGCCACAGCATGAAATCTGTGAGAAGAAATCTTCGCACAAGACGAGGAAAGATATATGCACTGAAAGACAAGCATGGTATTGCCATCAGCAATTTCAATGGTATAGTAAAAAGATCAGAAGAATTCTAAACTGACCTGTACCCAGAGCAGCCACGCTAGCTTCATTCGACGAAGTGATGAAGAGGGTACAGATGCTCCTTCTACAACGATATTGATGAAGTTAGAAGGGTATTGCAGGACACGACGAGGGAAAGAGCCGCATGATCAGATGAAATAAAGGTACACTTAATCAAAGATGGAGGAGATATCATGCTTTGAAGAGCTTGCGGCATTTTACACGCAATGCCTTACGAGTTCAAGTGTACCAGAGAGCTGGAAGAATGCTAACATTATATTAATCCGTAAGGAGGGAGACGTTGAATAATGGACCAATTATAGGCCCATTAGCTTGCTTTCAGTATTCATAACATATTCACCAAGATCATTTCCAGTAGAATCAGGGCAGTACTTGACTTCAATCAACGAAGAGAACAGCCTAGCTTCAGGATGGGATATTCAAAAATGGATCACATCCATGCCATCAATCACGTAATCGAGAAACCTGCGGAGGGCAGTCAGCCTCTCTTTATGAGTTTCATAGACTTCGAAAAGTCATTTGATTCAGTAGAGATACCAGCAGTCATAGAGGCATTGCGTAATCAAGAAGTACAGAAGGCATACGTGAATACCTTGGGAAATATCTGCAAAGATTCCACAGCTACCATGGCTCTCCACAACAAAAGTAGAAGATTACCTATCAAGAAAGGGGTCAGGCAAGTACGCACAATCTCTCCATTGCTATTCACTGCGCGCTTGGACGAAATATTCAAGCTATTAAACTGGGAAGGCTTTGGAGTGAGGATCAACGACGAATATCTCAGCAGCCTTCGGTTTGCAGATAACGTCGTCCTGTTCATCAACACTAGGGACGTTGATGAATTATAACAAATGATTGAGGACCTTAACAATGAAAGTGTAAGAGTAGGATTGAAGATTAAGATCCAGAAGACAAAGATAGTGTTCAATAGCCTGTCAAGGCAATAAGAGTTCAGGATCGCAAATCAGCCTCTAGAGTCTGTGAAGAAGTACGCTTATCTAGGTCAATTACTCACAGGGGACCTTGATCCTGAGAAGGAAATCTAAATAAGAATTAAAATGGGTTGGAGCGCATATGAAAGATCATATATCAGATGCTGACTGGAAGCTTACCATTATCATTAAAAAGAAAGGTGTACAATCATTGCACTCTACATGTGCTAACATATGGAGCAGAAACTTGCAGACTGACAAAGAAGCTCGAGAACAAGTTAATGAACACGCAAAGAGCGATGGAACGAAGAATGTTGGGCGCAACGTTAAGAGACGGGAAGAGAGCGGAGTGGATCAAAGAGCGAGCGGGGATAGCCGATATTCTAGCTGACATTAACAGAAATAAATGGAGCTGGGCAGGCGATGTAATCCGTAGGGTAGATAACCGGTGTAAATAAGAGTTACAGAAAGCGTGCCAATGAAATGTAAGCGAAGTCGAGGACGCAAGAAAATTAGGTAGGGTGATGAAATTAGGAAATTTGCCTGGGGAAGTTGGAATCAGCTAGCGCAAGGAGAGGCCTTCGTCCGCATTGGAAATAGCGATAGGATGATGATGATGATGATGATGATGATATTATTCAAATATCTGTCGATTTAACTTCTTTCTCCCGAGAGGCTGCCACAGAGTACACACTCCAGAAGTATGACGCGGCGGCTCAGTGCCTATGGCGTTCTGCTGCTGAGCACGAGGTCACGGATTCAACTCCCGGCCATGGTGGCCGCAACCAGAAGGCACTGCAAGGATCGCAAGAAAGAGTCGAGCATACCTTGCCTTGTAGGTGCGTAAACAAACACCCAGTGCTCAAAATTTATCCGAAGCCCAACACAACGGTGCCTCTTGCTTTGTTACGCTATACGGTATACCCAATAATTTATTGCTTAGATCTTCGTCCTGTAGTGGACATCAAAATAGGCCGATGATGATGATGATGATGATGATGATGATGATGATGATGATGATGACGACGACTAAAGAGAGAGAAGGAAGGTAAGCCTGGAGATTAACTGCACGCCATCTCACTAGTCATTTGAAACACCGTTGAAACTGCAGAAATCCTCAGCCAACAGCAAGGCTGAATGCGTCTCGAGATGTCTTCAGCCACACAGCGTCGTTTGCTCAGCGGCTGCTGAATACGCGGTACGACTTGCATGCGCAAATGTCCTTACATGTAATGTATCGCTGTAACACGTCCTGTACCAAGCAAAGACAAAGCACTCTAATGTTACAATTGATTAGACAGTAACGCCCAGAACTATATTCCGCTGCGCAAGGATGTTGCCTGTGTACGTCTTGTACCTTCGGCAGCGCTGCAAAAGGCTTGTGAGATGGAGTATAGCCTTTATCTGGTTAGCTATACCCCACACATGGGGTGAGGTGAGTGAAAGAAAAGACAGACAGAGAAAAGCTACAAGACAAATGTGCAGTTGAGTACGTGCTGTAGAAAAGCCACAGCGTCTTCACAGTCGGGTGCTCAAGTGCAGATGCGAGGAGACAATCGAGAGCCTCTTGTTACGCTCTGACGACCCATGCTAGACTCTCCAGTAGGCTCTGAAGACAAAGCGATTGACCATTTACGGACGCTAAAGCCGAGGGAGGCTCGCGCTCCGTCAACATAGAGACAACCACACGCATAATGCAAGAGACGCTCAGGCAAAGCAGTTGTCGGCCATAATTGCGGACAAGATACCTTTTCAGGCAAATCCACCGCCCCGAGCCATTGCACAGCTGGCGCATCTAGAAACGCGACGAGAATTAAGATACTGCCGCTAGAAAAACTGCAATGGTCTTGGAGTTTTGCGTTCTTGTGAACCCCGGAACGCTTCGAAAGTGCCGTACTGAGTTATTTCCTCATCTTTTTAGAAAATAAAGCACGTATTTGCAGCGATATTTCACGGCCTGCGTTAAGAAAAGCATCACATATAATTCCATGCATACTTTCGTAGATGGTTTATTTCGTCGGCCCATTTCTCCCGTACGTTTGCTACACTGTGCGCGGCTGTTCGGAATAATTTGCAGTACATAAAAAGTCCTTTGTTTGCATGGCTGCTTCATCTTGGTACCAAGTATCGATGTGTATCTATAGCACCAAGATTGTATCTTGTCTACGTTGGAAATATTGGTAGCAACACCTGCTGGCAGAATGACATGGATGGCCTGCTTCATTGACATCACCTGCTTTATTGCACAATGAATCACCTTCTAAATCACATCAAATAATATTTAAAAAGCAGCAGGTCACTATTGTGCACATTCGCCGCCAGCTAAATAATCTCTCACCTGTACTATCTATCAATGATCAACTATGTCTTCTAACTATAAAACTATAAAACTATAATATCAACTATAAAAGATCAACTGGTGCCGGCCATCTGCCAGCAGAGAGCCTTTACGCCACTGAGTGTGTTGCCATGCAGGGCTCTGTAGGTAATACTTATTCGTGTACCACGTATAAAATTGCAACTGCGCCGTACACTCGCTACTAAGATCACCTTAATTTAATTCCACAAATTCCATAAATACTGTGATTAAGGGTACGGAAAGGCAGGAGGGCGGAATAACGATATACGTGTAGAAGGCCAAGGACAAGACAAATGCCGTTATACTTGTGTCCATGTTTTGCACGTCTACCTGTCCGCACCATGAATCGCTAACGATTTGCTCAGCTTTCTCTCAGTATAAACATTTAATTATTAGCATATATTGTACATTAGCCCTTCGTTACTTTAACACGACCAAGGGAAGACGACGAAGTGTCTTCTTGACAGAACGCTTGTTTCTGTGCTCTCTACATTTTGGTGAACTCTTGCCTTTCGGGGTGCCTCACCTCCCGTCTTGCGACCATGGACGCGGAGCATGCCACAGGCCCGCCTGGCCAGAGGTCATCACGGCTGTCAACCGCAAGGAAGCGAGTTGGCTCCCCCAGCGACACCAAGGACACCGAGCTGTACTCTATGTCGGAAGACGACTCATCCGACGACGGCTTCATACCCGTCCGGAGTAAGAGGGCGAAGAGAAAGATCGCCAACACAGGGCCGTCACCTCCTGCGAGCACTACGACTATGAAGTCAAGGCCTGCGAGCTGGCCACACGTCATCATCTTTATGCCGGAAGAACCGTCAAGCAACCTACGGTTGCTGAACAGGCAAGCCCTATCCATTTTTCTGGAACGTGCGGTGCCGGATCAAATTAAAGACATCAGAATAAACCCATGCAAGAATATACTCGCCATAGACGTGTACAACGCGAGTGCGCTTGGAACACTTCAAGAAATCACGGAGCTTGGCGGAATCAAAATGCGCCCCTTCATCCCGATCGACGACACATCGATAGCCGGTGTAATTTACGACATTGACATTGCCATTCCCAATGAAGATTTACCTAGCCTCATCAAGCCGGCAAACGAGGGCACGATCATTACGCAAGTGCGCCGTCTTGGGAACACGCGCTGCGTAAAAGTAATCTTCAAGGGGGATTGCATACCCTCCCACGTTAAAGTCGGACATTTTCGACATCCAGTTCGACCATTCATCCAGAAGCCGCTTCAATGCCATCAGTGCTTCATGCTAGGACACGTAAAGGGCGTGTGTCCCAACTCGCTTCTGTGTCCCCGTTGCGCTGAACCTCATGCAGAAGTGACCTGCGGTGCCACAGTTCTGAAGTGCGCCAACTGTAGCGGCCCTCACGCAGCCTCGTCGAAAGACTGCCCCCGCATCAAGAGGGAGCGCGCGGTTCTGAAGCAAATGGCCAGAGACAATTCGGTCCACAGGGAGGCAGCCGAAGTAGTCCGGCGTCGGCGTCTACGTCGGCACCGTCGTACGTCTTCAAAGAAGGCGCATGAGCGAGGCGATAGTACCCGCTCCACTACGGAACCATCTAGTCGCGACGCGAAGGGGCCCACCACTTCCACGAGGGCATCAGATAAGACTCTTTCTTTAGAGGAATGGCCTACGCTACCGAGCCGCTCCCTTGCTAAGGAACCTCAGAAGGTCACGGCGCCACCGGAGCCTTCTCCGGCCATTGATGATTCACCTAAAACAGATCAAGTCATCTCGGTGCTACGTTCCCTCATTGAGGCCATCCGAACGATTTTAGTTGAGATGGGGACACCGTCTGCTCGAAGCGCACTTAAAGTGCTGGACGCCTTAAGCCCAGTGCTTGAATCCCTCAACTAGAAAGATGGCTACCCATACCCCATCCTTCCGAAAAGAAGTCAAGGCAGCGCCTGTCATGCAGTGGAACGCCAGAGGGCTAAAATCACGAATTTCAGATTTCCGTCAGTATGTGTACACCAATGTGTTTCCACTCCTCGTCATTTGTGAGCCCAACTTGTCGAAACCAATCAGACTGTCAGGGTACGAATGTTTCATGTCATCAACAAATAGTGCATCCAGCAAAATCATCATCTTTGTTCGTCGGGAACTCACCTATGTTTTGCAACCGATTGCGCCCCACGACGACAATCAGTATATATGCGTCACAGTTAAAAAGAACAAACTCTTGTTTACTCTCATAGGCGTGTATATATCGCCTTCCAACAATTTCGACACTAAAAGATTAGCGGATATCTTGAGTGTTTGCCCCGCCCCATGGGTCATCATAGGAGATTTCAATGCACACCATCCAGCATGGGGAAGTACAAAGACAAATGCAAGAGGACGAAGATTATCAAGCATCGCATACAACTATGGCCTTACTCTCTTGAACGATGGTAGCCCCACCTTTCTTCGAGGCGTGACATACGGCAGCTGCCTCGACCTTGCTTTTGTCTCCAACTCTTTCGCCAGATATGTGAAGTGGTTACCAGATATTGAGACACATGGGAGTGATCACATTCCCACCTATCTGAACATCAAAGGCTTGTCGTCTAGATCTGGCCCACGAAATACCATTCGGACGATTCAATGGGCCAACTTCAAATCTGATATGGAAGATGCCTGCAGCGAGGGCCTACCCTCTGGGTTAGAACAAACAATTACAAATACGATGCGGAACGCCACTCGCATACTGACGATCTCTCACACGCGAAACGACTTCGACATAGAATTAGAGCGACTTCGCGCACTTCGTCGCAGGGCGGAACGTCGATATCGGCGTACAAGATCAATTCATGACCTTAGGGCAGCCAGGAGGATACAAAAGAAGATTCAGCGTCGAATGGATAGATTAGCGTCTGAACGTTGGGCAACGTTTTGCCAGACACTCGACCCCGGCAAGCCGCTGTCTCACATTTGGAAAACGGTGCAAGGTCTGCGTTGCCTTCCGGAACAGCGTTTTCCATTCAAGGCACTCGCGCTTTTCCAAGGGCGGCAAGACATCGATGTCGCAGAAGACTTTTGTGCGCGAATGGCAGACCAAGCGACACGTCCAGATCCTCCAGCCCGAGATGATGTCCCCCATTCCCGAGATTGCCGCATGGACCTTCCTTTTACAATGGAGGAGCTCGAGGCGGCACTCGCTCTCTGCAGGCGCTCATCATCTCCGGGTCCAGATGATATATCATACCGAGCCTTGTGCTATCTCGGAGAATCCGCACGGATAGCACTATTGAGTCTCTACAACACCTCATGGCAGGAGGGAAATGTTCCTGACGAATGGAAAGTGAGCCGCCTGGTGCCAATCTTGAAGCAGGGCAAATCCCCGCTAGAGCTCACCTCTTACCGCCCGATAGCGTTGGCCAGCTGTGTAGGCAAGATAATGGAACGGATGATCCTTGGCCGCCTGGAATGGTACCTTGAACACTACCAGATTTATCCGAGTTCCATGGCTGGCTTCCGACGTGACCGCTCTTCCATCGACAATGTAGTTGATCTCGTTTCATATGTCCAGCACGAAAGGTCCCGTAAACGTTTATCTGCAGCTTTATTCCTGATGATGATGTGTAGTGTTTTATGGTGCAAGGGCCAGGGATGGCCAAAGAGCACCATGACAAAGGTAATGTTAACAGTGCATTGTGAATGATGCAGGCAATGAATTAGACAATGAATTTCTCATGGTGTATGTGACATGGCTGTAAAAAGGCCTAAAATCGGTCGCTGTGGATGGCGTAAAATATATAGTCGCTAAAATAATGACTCTAAGTAAAGCTGTGGGCTATGGTGATGGGGTTTCGTTAAAAGCATGATGCAATAAAACATAGCACTGACACTTAAGATTCAAGAAAGCCTTTGAATACAAGGCTGGTATACGTGAGCTAAAGATGTCCTGGCCAAATGATTTCGAGACTGTCTGTTTCAGCTAAAAACGCTAAAACTAGATTCGGATTAAAAAGCGGTTCATTGCCGAGAAAAAATTTCGGGTGAAGAGGAATATTTTCGCGATAGGCAGAAATGAAATACTTTTTCCTCTGTGTTTCTATTACAGGGCATTGAATAAGAACGTGCAGGACTGTGAGGTTTTGGCCGCACTTACTGCAAGTGGGGGGATCCCCCCCAGTCAAGAGGTAAGAGTGAGTGCCGTAAGTGTGTCCTATTCTTAATCGGCAAAGGAGGACTTCGTTATATCGTGACATTCTCTCCGATACCCAATATCCTAATTTAGGCTTTATCAAGTGCAGTTTATTTGATATCTCGGCATTCCACTGTTGCTGCCAACAGATTTTGAGCTTGTAACGCAAGTATGCTTTAAGATCTGGGGCTGGGATGGGTATGTCTATGTCCGTGTCACTAAAAGCTACTAAAGTAGCTTTCTCGTCAGCAGCTTCGTTGCCTTTTATGCCACAGTGGCCAGGCACCCAGCATAGGATGATCATTTGTTTAGCACTATAAGCTGAGCATAGCAATGTATACAGTTCATTAAAGACAGTGTTTTTATGTTTACGTACATTCATTAAAGCTCGCACTACACTCAGTGAGTCTGTGAACACTATAGCCTTAGTCAGATTGGTTTGCTTGATGTGCTTCACTGCAGAGAGGATTGCATATGCTTCCGCTGTGAAGATACATGTATGTGGGTTCAATGTACCGGATATTAAAAATGCTGGTCCTAGTGCTGCGTAAGCAACACCAGACGAAGACTTAGAGGCATCTGTGTAAAATTCAGCACAAGAATATTTCTCCTGAAGCTCAAGAAAATGTGACCGTATGTGTGCTTCAGGTGCTCGTTTTGATATTTCTGCAAACGAGATGTCACATTCGATAGTCTGCCACTCCCACGGCGGTGGAAGCCGCGTAGTTGCCATTATGACATTCTCTAATATCGGCACACCCGTTTCTTCAGACAATGCTTCCAACCGAAGGGACAGAGGAGGTCTAGTGCCTGGGCGGTTACGGAAAAGCCTAGCCGTAGACAGGTCGTAAATAATTGAATGGCATGGATGATGCAAATCTGATTTCACCTTGAGGGCGTAAGAAAGACTTAAATATGTTCTTTGAAGATACAGGGACCACTCGTTAGATTCAGCATACAGACTTTGTACGGGGCTAGTCCTAAAGGCACCTGTAGCAAGGCGGATGCCTAAGTGATGAATAGGATCTAGCATTTTCAAAGCGCTAGGTGCAGCAGAATTATAAACTATTGCTCCATAGTCAAGCCGTGTTAATATTAGGCTTTTGTAAAACTTTAAAAGGCACCGCCTGTCGCTTCCCCAAGATGTGCGCGACAAGAGCTTCAGCAGATTCATAGTCTTGAGGCACTTTGATTTCAGATACTTCAGATGTGGTACAAAAGTCAGCTTGCTGTCTAAACGGATTCCTAGAAATTTATGTTCATGGCTCACAGATAGCCGTTCTCCATTCAGTTCTACTGCGGGGTCCGGAAGTATGCCTCTCTTGTTAGAAAACAGGACGCATGTACTTTTTTGTGGGTTTAGCTTGAAACCGTTTTGGTCCGCCCACTTAGATAATTTATTTATGCAAAGCTGTACATGTCGTTCGCAGATACTTAGGTTACATGATTTGAAACCTATCTGGATGTCGTCCACATATACAGAATAAAACATAGTATGTGGGATGGCAGACTGGATCGAGTTCATTTTTACAATAAAAAGAGTGCAGCTTAGCACACCACCTTGTGGAACACCAGTCTCTTGCATAAATGGACGAGACAGAACGTTACCAACTCTAACCCGGAACGTGCGATTGGAGAGGTAACTCTGAATCACGTTCAGCAAGCTGCCTCGAACTCCCATTTCAAACAGATCACGGAGAATTCCAAAGCGCCAGGTTGTGTCGTATGCCTTTTCCATATCAAAAAATACTGATAGGAAGAACTGTTTGTGGACAAAGGCATCACGGATATTTGTCTCGATGCGGACAAGGTGATCTGTTGTGGATCTACCCTCCCTAAAACCGCACTGAAATGGATCGAGTATCTTGTTGCTTTCAAGAAAATAGATGAGGCGACGGTTAATCATTTTCTCAAATAATTTGCATAGACAACTAGTCAGAGCTATGGGCCTGTAACTGTTGGGTGAGGAAGGGTCCTTGCCCTCTTTGAGAATAGGGATCACGATTGCTTCTTTCCAGACAGAAGGAATGTAGCCGGCAGAGAACATGGAATTGAAGAGTGACAGTAATGTTTTTTGGGTTTCAGGGTGTAAGTGTCTTATCATCTCATACATTATTCTGTCACTTCCTGGAGCGGACTTGTTGCAACAGTTCAGTGAGGCTTGGAACTCAGCCATACCAAATGGACGATTGTATCCTTCATTGGATGAGCTGTTCCGACCCAAATTCATCTGTTCTGCAAGCCGCTGGTATTTTAGAAATGTATCCGTGTAATGAGATGTACTGGAAATGTGCTCAAAATGTGATCCTAGACAATTTGCCTGATCCTCAAGAGTGTCTCCTTGTGTATTTAATAAAGGTAAGGAATGAGTTTCGCGGCCTTTTATTCTGTTCACCCTGTTCCAGGCTTTTCGTTCGTCTGTATATGAATTGATGCTGCTTATGTAGTTTTTCCAACTTTCCCGTTTAGCGCGGCGGCGCGTTCTTCTCCCTTGCGACTTGATTGCCTTAAAATTAATTAGATTCTCTGTGGTTGGTGAGTTACGGAGGAGATTCCAAGCCTTGTTTTGCTTTTTCCTGGCTTCCCTACACTCCTCATTCCACCATGGGATACGTCGTTTCGAGGGCGAACCATTTGTTTGGGGAATGCATACCGATGCAGCCTCAATAAAGAACGCTGTTATGTACGCTACTGCGTCGTCTAAGGTAAGTTCAGAGATATCATTCCAGGGCAGCTGCGTTAGTTCGCGAAACTTTGTCCAGTCGGCTGAGTCGACTTTCCATCGAGGAATATGTGCATGACACGGACTTTGTTTTTTAAGGTTTAGAACGATGGGGAAATGATCACTGCCATAAGGGTTATTAATGACATCCCACTGGAGATATGGCACAATTGTACTAGACGCTATGCTTAGGTCTATGGAAGAAAATGTTTTATGCGTAGGGCTGTAAAATGTTGGCTTTTTCTTGTTAAGCAAGCAGGAACTTGAAGTGAATAGGATGTTTTCTATAAGCCGTCCTCTCGCATCACAGCGCGAATCCCCCCACAGTGTGCTATGCGCGTTTAGATCACCGACGACAATGTAAGGGTGACGAAGCTCATCAATAAAGCTTTGAAATGTTGCGCTAGAGAGTTGATAACTTGGGGGGATATATACAGACGTGATGGTAACTAGTTTATTGAATAGAACAGCTTCGATAGCCACTGCCTCAAGAGGAGTTTGGAGTTGCAGTTGCCGACAAGCAACGCCTCTGTCGACTATTATTGCGACACCACCGGACGATGAAACAGCATCATCTCGGTCTTTCCGGAAAATAACGTATTGCCTAAGAAAGTTTGTTTGTGTCGATTTAAGATGTGTCTCCTGAACACACAGCACCTTTGGATTGTATTTGTGTAAGAGTTCTTTGATATCAGCGAGGTTGTGGATCAGGCCTCTCACGTTCCAATGTAATATTTGTGTATCCATCTTGTTTGTGTTTACGTGCTGTGTGTCAAGAGATATCACTTAGGTTGGTTCAAGGGACCTTTCCAGGCCCCTTGATGCGGGGTATTTCTTTTTTGTTGGCGCGCTCCAGGGAGCAACGCCGTGACTTCGGCGTCTGAGACGCCGGAGAAGTTTTTGTTACATCCATCGCCTCGTCAGAGGCGCTGGATGACGCCCGCTCAGCGGGCACGCGCGGGGGTTTTTCGGGCTTGTCTGCGCGAGCAGTGGCCCTGGGACCGGCAGGCTCGGAGGTCTGCTGGCCCTTCGTCGTAGGGGGCGGAAGAGCCGTGGCTGCTCCCGCCAGGGGGGCTGATGGCGTAACCGCCGTCACACTCCGTGTGACTTGCGCGGCCGCCTGAAGATGTAGCGCTGCCCCCCGGCGCGCCACATCGGTGTAGGAAGGACTGGACTGATTTTGGAGTGCGAAACGCTTACGTGCTTCTGGAAATGATAGGTTCAGTTTTACTTTCAGTTCTATGATTTGTTTCTCTTTTTTCCATGTAGGGCATGATCGAGAGTAGGCAGGGTGGTCTCCTTCACAGTTGGCACAGTGGTTTGTTGATGTACAGATGTCGGAAGCGTGTTCAGAAGAACTACACTTGGCACAAGTAGCACGTCCTCTGCAGTTCTGTGACCCATGCCCAAAGCGCTGACACTTGAAACATCGACGTGGATTTGGGATATACGGTCTCACGCGAAGCTTACAGTAACCGGTTTCTATTGTTTCAGGCAGGTCGCTGGTTCCGAAAGTAATGATTATGTGTTTGGTCGGTATTTGTTTGTCATCTCGCCTTATTGTGATTATTTGCACTTTTACTACGTTTTGGTCTTGCCATCCTTCAAGCAGTTCGCTTTCGCTCAGTTCGAGGAGGTCATCTTCTGAGACGACCCCGCGCACTGTGTTCATTGATCTGTGTGGGCCCACTGAGACCGGAATTTCCCCAAATGCTACAACTTTCGACAGTTTGTCATACTGCACTTTGTCGCGGAGTTCGAGAAGAAGATCGCCACTTCCCATCTTCGTTACTTTATAGCCTGGGCCAATTGCTTCAGTGAGAGATTTCGCTACAACAAAAGGTGAGATCATTCTGACGGTTTTCTTATCGTGCTGACTATGTACAACGTGGTACTTTGGAAAAGATTGTTTTGGCTGCATGAAGAAAGTGAATGTTTCATCGGTGCGTCCCCTCTTCAGGGAGCGATCAGGTAGCGGAGGAAAGTTGCTTGCCATATAGCATCGGAAATTTCGGCGGCGATGGTGGCCACCCACCACCGAGCCCAACAAGGGGACGCTACAAGGTTGGAAGATTACCTGCAGACGCCAGCCATGCATCGCCGCTATAACCTAATATATATATACCCAAGGCAGGATATATTACACACGGTTAACCCTTGCCGCCAGGAAATACGGAAGTAATAAGAAGTGAAGAGAAGACAGGAAAGATGTAAAAGTGGGAGAGGAAGACGAAGATTGGCGAGGAGGACAGGAAAAGGCGACTGCCGATTTCCTCCAGGTGGGTCAGTCTGGAGGTGCCGTCTATGTGAAGCCGAGGCCGAAGAGGTGTGTTGCCTCCGCCGGGGGGCCTTAAAGGTCCAGACACCCAGCTTCGGCTCAACCCCCAGGATCCCCTTTTCCCCAGACACGGCTAGGCCGCGCACGGCTACACGCGGGAGGGTCCAACCCTCGTGTGCTCGGGTACGTGGTGTCGCAACACACCAAACGCCTGCTGACGCAGACGCCCCTGCGGGGGCAGCTTTATTCCTAGATGTGAAAGGGGCATACGATAACGTATTACATGAGGCTATTCTCGACGCTCTTGTGACGGTTGGCTTAGGTGGTCGAGTATTTTTATGGATTGCAAGTTACCTATCTGCAAGATCATTCTATGTATTAACTGACGATGGGCCAACTACGCGACGCTATACCAGCAAGGGCGTTCCTCAAGGCGGTGCTCTCAGCCCGACGCTATTCAACCTCGCTCTTATTGGGCTTGCTGAACCCTTGCCAACTACCACCAAAATTTCAGTATACGCAGACGACATCTGTCTCCGGACTTCGGCAGTCACACGTCCTCAGATACGTGCACGGCTTCAGAGAGCGGCTACTTTGACAGCGAGCTACTTGTGCGAAAAAGGTCTCAGCATATCGCCAGAAAAATGCGCCCTAGTGGCGTTTACTCGCAAACCAATGACGCCTTATGTCATCTCAATCAATGGGCTGACCATTTCCTATGTCAGAACCTACAGATTTCTTGGCGTAATTATCGACCGAGACCTCTGTTGGAGCCCGCACGTAGCTTACATGAAACGACGCCTAACAGCAACCTCCTAGTTGTTTAAATACCTGACAGGAAAGACGTGGGGGATGTCAGTAGACGCAATGCTGAGACTCTACAGAGCTCTCTTTCTCTGTTTTTTAAGATACAGTCTACCTGTACTGAACAACACCTGCAAGACACATATTCGTGTTCTGCAAGCAGCGCAAGCTCAAGCACTCAGAGTTTGTCTTGGTTTGCCGAGATGCACGTCAACTGAGGCAACTATTGCGATTGCTCGGGACCATCCAATGCAGACTCACATCACGGTGGAAACCCTGAGAACGCATATCAGACATTTGGCACGGGCCCCCTATCACCACCTTGCAACACTACCTTCAGACAGGCACCAAGCCTCATTCTCAAAAACTATTGTCAAGTACAACGACAAACTTCCCTCGGGCTTCACCGCTGCATCTAAACCATCGATGCCCCCTTGGTGCCTTGTCAGCCCCACAGTCCATCTCAACGTGCCAGGAATCGGGAAAAAGTCTGAGCTGTCGTCGCCTGTGCTGAAACAACTGTCTCTGCTTCTTCTGCACGAGCGGTACGCAGACCGTGCACATATTTATACTGACGGTTCCACAAACATCCAGTGTTCGTCCGGTGCTGTAGTCGTCCCAGAAAGAGGTATTACCATCAGCTTTAGGACTGACCACCCAACGACATCTACATCTGCGGAACTAGCTGCTCTTCGAGCTGCACTTTGTTTTGTCAATCGGGAACCACCTCGATAATGGTCAATTTTCAGCGACTCAAAGGCAGCCCTACAATCTGTACTATCAGCTCTACGCCGCGGGCCATTCGAACAGCTCGTATTCGATATTAGATGCCTACTCCATACATCCCGTGAGAAAGGACATCACGTGACGTTTCAGTGGCTGCCAAGTCACTGCGGCGTCATCGGAAATGAAGACGCCGATAAAGCCGCTCGGACAGCTCTTGAAGACACACAGGAAGAGGCCATACCACTTTCACGGTCCGACGCAGCCAGCAGACTTCAAGTGCTTGCACGGGAGATCACGCTCTCTCTATGGTGCACACCAAGCAGCCAGACCAACCGAAGCAATCATCAACACGACCTGCCCTCCTTGATGCATCTATGTATGCCAACCGGACTCCGCCGAAGTGAGGCCACCCTGCTTTATAGCTTATGGCTAGGGGTGGCCTTCACGAAATCTTACTTGTTTCGCATTAGAATGGCCGACAACGCTCTCTGCGATGCCTGTCTTTGCGAGGAGACGCTGAACACATTCTGTGCGACTGTCCTGAATATAATGTTCAGAGACAGTCCATGGCGTCCGTTCTAGCGCACCTTGACAATAGACCATTGTCAGTTGCAACCATTTTCACATATCGCCGACTGAAGTCATCGCAGCTGAAGGCGACGAAGGGACTACTTCGGTTTATGAAGGATACGGGCTTGGACAAGCGGCTGTGACAGTGATGTCACGTACCGCACAAGAGTGACAGACTGTAACCAACGATGTGTGTGCCGTGTTATGTGCCCTCTATCTCTTCTCCCCATCTTTCATCCCCCCCATCCCGCTCCCATGTGTAGGGTAGCAAACCGGTTAGGCAAAACTGGTTAACCTCCCTGCCTTCCTTCTCCACTTTTTCCTTCCTTCCTTCCTAACACGACCAAAGCGAAAACGGTTTATTTAAACTTTCAACGCCGTGAAAGGTGAAAGTCGGATATGACTTTATAACAATATTTTCTCTATCGGAAAGTTTGGCCATTCTTCATAACTATAAAAAATAAATCTAACAATCATGTCAAGACTACACCTCATACAGAACATTATGTTCATCGATACTTGCTTTTAGGCAAAGGCTGTGCTGCTTTCGGTACGATGCTATAATATCACATCAATCTGGCGAGTTCGATAAGACGTAGAGAAACCTATGAAGTACATGGTGCTGATATTGTAAAAAAAAGGTTATACCGTCAAATTAGGGTGGTTGATCCATTCATTGGGTTAACTCGACAGAAAGAGACAGAGAGAGAGATAAACAAGGAGTACAGGTAGGGACGCCGACAAGGGACCCGCCCGATTGGCTACCCTACATGTGGGGAAAGCGAAGAAAGAAAGAGAGAAGAAGAAGAATCATTGTTCGTTTTCCTTGCGCTATGTATTGGAAGACGCTAACAGGGACCAAACGAACGCTGGTTACGAAGATGGCACGAAGTGAGACGGGGGAGCTTGGGGCGGGGGGCGGGGGGTATTCTGTAAGAGTCCACCTAGTGGACTGTCCATTTCGGCCGCTGCTGATTGGCTAGGGCCGCTCGTCTGCTCCTCGCTCGTACAGCTGTGTCCAATCAGCAGCGGCAGAAATGGACAGTCCACTAGCTGAACTCTTACAGAATACCCGCCCTGTTCTAAGTCGAGCCTCCGCCGCCCGGTGTCACGCAGGGAAGCAGGTTCCGGAGCTCACCGCGAAAGGGCGCACCGGGGGTAGGAGCAATAAAGCCCCTTAAACTTCGTAAAGTAGCGACACTCTCCTCCTCCGCCTTCCCTCCTCCTCGCTTCTCCTATCTTTCACGCCCCCTGCTCGACCGTGACGCCGCTTACTTCACTCGAGCGTAGCGACGGCCCGAACATGCACTCCTCGCCACTCCGTAGACACTTCTAGAGCAAAAATGGCGCTGATGCACGCCGCGAGGGCCCACGTGATGCTATTAGGCCAATAGAGACGCGGCGTCGGCCTCGGCCAGAGCACGTGAGGAGGAGGCGGCATTATTCACTGCGTGCAGCTACTTTACGAAGTTTAAGGGGCTTTAAGGAGCAGGGACCCGCCGGGATGCGAGCAGACCAATCAGAGCGCGTGCTGGGGGAGTGGGGAGAGGCGTATAGGAGCAGGTGTTTCGCCGGTGCGCGCCGTTCCGCCCCATGGATTCTGCTCGGCGCGAGTGGCAGCGGCAGTTCGAGCGAGAGCGGCAGCACCGACATCGCGCAAATGCTGAGCTTCGAGAGCGAGAAGCGCCAGCAGAAAGGAGCCGCTACCGCCGAGGATCGAGAACGGGAAGCTCAAGCCAAGCGCCGGCCGAGGCAAGCCAACCCCAACTTTCAAGAGAAGGCAACACAAGCCAAGCGCCAGCAGAGGCACGCTAACCCCCAACTTCGTGAGTAGGAAGCCGAGCAGAGACGTCGACGCAGAGAGATTGCTCTCACGGGGGATGCCGATGGACTGTTCAAGAGAGAATTCCTCGACCGTGAGTGCAGCCACAGCTGGAAGGTGTGTGATAGACTGTGGTTTGAACCTCACGCGACTGAAGAGTATGCACAATCCGGAAGCGAACTGGCGTTACTTTTTTTTAAGAACACAACGACGCATTGTAACTTCGTGAACTATGGTTATAACAAAGCCTCTCAGACCGCGTTGTCGCGTTTCTGCTCGCTATATTTTATTAGTGTGTTCTGCATGTGCATGCGTCCCTTGCGTCGATTGAGGCTACGCTCGCATTGTCCTGTGTTAGTTCCTGGCATTACCATAGCATGTGTTCTAGCGTGGCTCTGGTGCCACACACTTCGCATCAATCTGTTGTGTATATGTCTGGATAAATAGCGTGCATTAGTAACGGGCTCTTGTATGATTCGGTTTGCAATTGTTGCCACTGGACAGCTGGGGATTTAGTCTGTTGTGGATGGGGTGGTGGATAAGTGCATCTTTGCATCTTGTAATGGTTGGTTATGTCGCTGAACCTGGTTATTCTGTCTTCCCATTCCCATAATTCGGAGTGCCCTGTCGAGGGTTCTACGTTCGTTGCAGCTCGGAAAGTCAGTCCTCGAGCTACGTTGTGTGCCGCCGCGTTAGGGTTGTCCTCTCCCGTTGAGTCGATGGTGTGGGCTGGTATCCATTGGATTTGGATGCATATGTCTTCCTTTGTTTGTTTGCCTTTTCTGAGTATTTTTAGCGTCTCAGCTGATATCGGGCCCTTCGCGAAGTTGCGTGCTGCCGTCTGGGAATCCCTGATTATATAGTATGCGCTGGTTTGGGCTGTGGCTAACGCTATAGCCGCTTCCTCCGCCGTTTCGATGTGTGTCGTGTTTATAGTCAAGTTTGTGCAGCATGCTAGGGACGACGACTAAGTGTCCTATGTCGAACGCTGCCTTTTTGTCTCTGAGATTTTGAAGCTACTTTGTAGGAGACACCGCTCCCTTAACTACGGCGATGGACGTGGAGTCGCCTGGAGGGGTTCCTGGTCCTCCTACGTGAACAGCGGCCACACCGAGAAAGCGGCCTAGTCGCCCGAGTGACATCGACAGCGAGGACACTGTGATCTACTCAGAGACCAGTGATGAAAGCTCGGATGACAGCGACTTTGTGCCCGTCGCGAAGCACAAAGCAAAGAGAAGACTCATCAGGACATCTCCTTCCACAAGTAAAGCAACTGTGATCCCGATGCGAAAGCCATCAGACCTCACAATTTTATTTGTGCCTGTGGCTGCTAGCGACAATCTAAACCGGATCAACCGCCAAGCCACATCTGTATCGCTCGGGGCACTTGTTCCGGGTCAGCTCAAAGTTGTAAGGATCAATGCCCGTAAGAACATCCTCGCTATATATGTCACAAACCGCAGTGCGCTAGACATTCTGAGCAACGTTAAGGTGCTGGATAGCATCAACGTACGCTGCTATAAACAAGACGATCATGACTCTACGGCCGGCGTTGTGTATGCCGTAGATAATTCCATAAGCGATGCTGACCTGCATATACTCATCAAGCCGGCGACAGAGGGAATTGCCATTTTGCAAGCCCGTCGCATGGGAAACTCGCAATGTTTCAAGTTAACTTTCAAAGGAGGTAGCCTATCGTCACACGTCAAGGTCGGTCACTTCCGACACATTGTACGGCCTTTTGTGCCACAGCCGCTTCAGTGCAGGAAGTGTTAAAGGATAAGGCACGTTAGTGCGGTTTGCACAAATGCTGCCGTGTGCTTACGGTGCTCTGGGTCGCACAGCTCCGACGCCTGTCGTGCAGAAAACCAAAAGTGCGCCAACTGTCAGGGCTCTCACGATGCAACTTCGAAGAATTGCCCACATGTGAAAAATGAGGCGAAAGTCTTGAGGCAAATGGTCAGGGATGGTTCCTCGCACAGGGAGGCTGCCGCTAAGGTGCGACGTCGACGTTCACGTCGTCGGAGATCTAGGAAACCCACTGCTGTTGCTAAGGATGCACCGCGTCCTCTGACAGTCCACAAACTTCCGCACACAACTAGCAATAGCAGCAATGAGGTTCCTCATCAGAAAGTCTCCAATGTCATTGCCTCATGCGAGGAGTGGCCGCCATTGCCACGCCTCGATCCACCAGCGGAGCGACAAGATGTAGCACGCTCGCCGAATCATGCTTCCCCTTCTGGCAGCAACTAAGACGACGACAAACAAGTTGTCACCATGATAAGGGCCCTTATGAATATGCTGCGATTACTACTGACCGCCATACACACTCTGGCGGCTCGAGGCGCACTTCAAATACTGGATGCCCTGAATCCGGTACTGTCCGGTCTTGAGAAGCACCATGGCTGCTCCTCTACATTCATTTCTTAAAGAGGTCAAGGAAGTGTCTATCTTCCAATGAAATGTCAGAGACATTAAATCACGCATTTCGGACTTTCGTCCGTTTGTTTTTAAGAACAAATTTCCAATAATCGTCATTTGTGAACCAAACGTTGAGAGCGCCATCCGCCTATCAGGATATGAAGCTTTCATGTCTGCCACCTGTAGCGACCGCAGCAAAGTCATCGTTTATATCAGATGCGATTTCACATATGTTTTGCACCCAGTGGCACCTGATGACGACAATCAGTAGGTATGTTTGACTATAAAATACAAGACCGTCGCACTCACGCTCGTAGGTGCCTACATTTCACCTTCGAGTCATTTTGACAACGGAAAACTAAGTGCAATTTTAACACCGACACCTGGACCATGGGTTATTACCGGCGACTTCAATGCGCATCATCCGCTATGGGGAAGCTTAAAGATATACTGTCGAGGAAGACGTGTACTATCCTTCGCGTCGGACCATGAGCTCTGCTGCCTAAATGATGGCAGTCCCACTTTTCTGCGGGGATTGACATACCGCAGCTACCTGGACTTAACTTTTGTTTCGAGAGGCCTCAGTGCCAGTGTGAAATGGTTCACGGACGACAAAACGCATGGTAGTGACCACGTTCCAACATATGTTAAAATCAACGGCATACGCAAATAACACTCTACTACAATTCTTCACCACATCGACTGGCCTAAATACATGTTGCTCATGGAGAAGAATTGCCAAGAGATCCAGGATTGGCTGCCTGGCAACATCGAGAAGCTAATTAACGCGGCTGCTCAAGAAGCCACAAGATCTTTTAGGCCTATTCCTAAGTTTTCTGAATTCGAAGCAGAATTGGAGCGGCTTCGAGCAATCCGCCGTCGCGCGGAACGAAGGTACAGGCGCACCGAGTCCATCTACGACCTAAGGGAGGTGAGACACATACAGAAGAAGATCCGGCGTTGGATCAACCCCCTGCAGTCTCTAAGATGGAAAACTTTCTGTGATTCCCTTGATCCACATAAAACCCTGTCACATATATGGAGAACAGTGCATGGTCTTCGAACATCACCGCAACAACGCCACCCCTTCAAGTGCCTGGCTCTCTACCAAGGTCGCAGAGAGATAGACGGGGCGGAGGACTTCTGTTTCAAGTTTGCTGGTCTACCGCCATCGTTCGCTACACGAGATCCCCGTGATGTTCTAATCTCGCGGGATTCTCGTATGGACAATCTGTTTTCCATCGAGGAGTTGCAGGCGGCGTTGGCAGCGTGCAGGCATTCCTCATCGCCTGGGCCGAACGGGGTGACATACGCAGCTCTTGGAAACCTCGGTCAAACAGCCCGGCAGGCACTTCTAGACATGTGTAATCATTCATGGCGGGAAGGAGAAGTTCCTGCTGCATGGAAGTCCAGCCACCTTGTGCCTCTGCTCAAGCCAGGTAAATCACCCATAGACGTGGCGTCTTATCGTCCCCTTGCTCTGGCCAGTTGTCTAGGACAGGTGATGAAAGGATGGTGCTGATGCGTCTAGAGTGGTATCTAGAACACTACAAGTTATACCCTGACGCTATGGCAGGCTTTCGACGCGGACGCTCTTCTATAGACAACGTCAGAGATCTTGTCTCGTCTGTTCGACACGAAAAAAGCCTCAGGAGACTGTCAGCGGCGATGTTCCTGGATGTTAAAGGCGCATATGACAACGTAACCCAACCCGCCGCGGTTGCTCAGTGGCCATGGTGTTAGGCTGCTGAGCACGAGGTCGCGGGAACGAATCCCGGCCACGGCGGCCGCATTTCGATGGGGGCGAAATGCGAAAACACCCGTGTACTTATATTTAGGTGCACGTTAAAGAACCCCAGGCGGTCGAAATTTCCGGAGTCCTCCACTACGGCGTGCCTCATAACCAGAAAGTGGTTTTGGCACGTAAAACCCCATAATTTATATATTTTTTAACGTAACCCATCAAGCCATCCTGGACGCCTTGGGCGATGTCGGCCTAGGCGGCCTTGTTTTTCGGTGGATATCCAGCTTCTTGAAGGACAGGTCATTCTTTGCGCACACAGAGGATGGTGCGTCATCACAACGTAACACCTACTGTGGAGTACCACAAGGCGGAGTCTTGAGCGCCACTCTAACCTGGGGCTCATCGACCTGTTCCATACCCTTCCGCGATCTGTCCATGTGTCGATCTATGCAGACGATATATGCATTTGGTCATCAGGAGCGACGCGTCCCCAGGTGCGCGCCAGACTTCAAAAAGCGGCCACACTAACATCAGGTTATCTTCGAGCGCGAGGTCTGGAGCTGTCCTGCGAGAAGTGCTCTATAGTCGCTTTCACGCATAAAGCAATGAAACCGTACGTTATCAGAATTAATGGACAGCCAATTGCCTACGAGAAGACGCACCGCTTTCTAGGAGTGATAATAGATCGAGACCTTTCATAGAGTCCTCATATCTCTTACCTAAAAAAAATTACCGACAATTACGTTACTTCCTAATGCGAAATTTGAGCGCAGCAAATAAGCTGTTTCACCTTTTCGATAGATTGAGGCAAAGAAATCGAGCAACACATGTATGTGCTATCACACAATTTTTTTTTATATTTCCCGTACTCCTGGATCATCTCGACGGCGGCGACGGTAAGCTTCTGCTTCGGCGGCACGCACCTCTGGATTCTGACGGCGACGGCGCTGGGCCTCTGCTCTGGCAGCTCGTTTAGCAGCAGCAGCAGCAGCAGCAGACGGAGGACTTCCATAGGTCGTCTCGCTCATGGCTCAGAAAGAACTGGCAGATAATTTCGCAGTGGCGAACGGCAGCGGCAATTTCGGCTCGGGCGGTGCACATATACAGATCCGCCGCCACCGATCTGGCTCTCTGATTGCCACCGCACAGGGCGAACGGCAGCGGCAATTTCGGCTCGGGCGGTGCACATATACAGATCCGCCGCCACCGATCTGGCTCTCTGATTGCCACCGCACAGGGGTTGCATTGGAGGAGGAGCGAAGAAAGGAATTAAGTTCGAGCCGGCGCTTTGACAACCGGAGACTCGCAGGAAGAGGGGGGAGGGGGGCGGCGTGTACACCCAGCGGCAAACGATGGGGGCAGAAGCGCGCGCAGCAAGCGGACAACACGATAAAGGGAGGAGGGAAGAGATAGCAGCGACTGACTGATGCCGCTGACGCCGATAGTGAGTCAACCCCAGCTGCGGAGTTGGTTTCAGGGACAACGCCGCCGATGCCGACACAAACAATATGATACCCTCGCTTCCGCAGCGCTAAGAACCAGGTCTAGCCGTGGGAAGGTGGTCACGTATTCGTCGACGTGCCGGGGCCTACGTGAAATAACCGGCGCGTCGGCAACTGAAGAGCACCCTATCCGCCACACAAGAACAGGGGGGGGGGGACCCTTTCCTCCTCTTTCTGCATGGCGGCGACGGTGTTCTATGCAGTCACGTTATCTTGACTCTCTAGCGGCGTCAGCGGCATCCAGCGGTATCAGTCGGTCGCTGCTAGCGCTGGGGGGATGAAAGGGGGGCGGAGCTGGTTACGAGGCCGACGACAACGCCGACGACGACGCGAAACCCAGGAACGGACGCCAAAGAGCTGCGCTCTAAAAGGAAATTAGTCATGATAACCCACGTGCTCAGATTTCTTGCGGGAAAGTCACGGGGTGCGTCTGTGAGTGCGATGCTCCAACTCTATAACGCACTGTTCCTCGGTCTCCTGCGCTATAGCTTACCTGTACTGGGTGGGACCGGCAAGACCAACCTCCGTGCCCTCCAATCTGTACAGGCGCAAGCTCTGCGAATTTGCCTTGGTCTTCCCAGATGTGCGTCCACGGCAGCAACAATAGCCATCGCGCATGACCACCCCATCAACACGTATCTTCAAGTCGACACTTTAAGGATGCATATCAGGCACTTCGCCCGCCTTCCATCGCATCATCTCGCCTCCCTTCCTGCCGCTCGACCTCGTTCAGCGTTTAGCAAGATTATTGCCGCCAACCATGGAACTTTACCGTCAAACTTCACGCCTGCAGCACGACCATCTCAGCCGCTGTGGTGCCTCCACCCACTCCAGGCTCGTCTTGCTATTCCCGGTACCAAAAAAAAGAAAAAACCGGAGATGTCAAATTTTGCCCTCAAACAAACCGTGCTTTCAGTGCTACATGACAAGCACAGAGGACGCATCCACGTTTACACGGACGGTTCTGTCTCCTCTAAAAGTTCAGCTGGAGCAGTGGTGATTCCCGCAGAGTGTGTCCCCCTCAAGTTCAAGACATCCCACATTACATCATCGATGGCTGCAGAACTCGCAGCTATCCGTGCTGCTCTGGAGTTTATCGTTCACAAATCATCACATTCATGGTCCATCTTATGTGACTCAAAGGCAGCTCTCCAGTTTCTGATATCCCCTTTCAACCATGGACCAAATGTGCAACTAGTCGCAGACATCCGACTACTCCACCATCACGCAATCAACAAGGGACACAACATCATCTACCAGTGGATACCGGGTCACTGCGGAATTTCAGGAAATGACAACGCGGATGACGCTGCCCGGTCGGCCCATGATGGCGCCCAGATTATACCGATACCGCTGTCAAGAACAGATGCAGCCACAAGTCTTCGCTCCCTCGCCCGCGAGCTTACCCAGAATCTGTGGAACACCAGTGAATTCACGAACGCAGGTCTCCACAGATTGGATCCACGTCTGCAACTCCGCCTACCACCAGGGTTACCACGAGCGGAAGCAACACTTCTGTGCCGCCTGTGGCTCGGCGTGGCATTCACGAACTCCTATTCATTCCGCATTGGTATGGCCGACAGCCCTACTTGTGACACCTGCGGCTGCGAGGAGACGATTGAGCACCTCCTTTGTGATTGTCCCCGTTACAAAGTGCCAAGAAAAGTGCTCGTCACCGCGCTTGAAAAACTGGGCAATCGCCCCTTTACAGAGTAAAACGCTCTAGAACACTGGTCCAGACGGGCTTCGGCACTCAACGCCTTATGGGCTTTGCTGAAATTCTTAAGGACATGCGAATTGTGCGACTGCCTTTGAATGTTGTAGCGCGTAGTTTCGCGTTACTGTGTGAATTTTCTGGTTTCCATTTTTTCCCTCTTCTTCTTCTTTCTCCTTTTATTCCCTTTACCCCTTCCCCCAGCACAGGTTAGCCAGCCGGTACTTACACTGGCTAACCTCCCTGTCTTTCCTCCCCTTTGTCTCCTCTCCTCTCCTTGTGCAGCATTGTAAGTTGTGGTTAACTATTGTTGCGACAAAGCTGCATTTGTGGTTGTAACGTGCAGCGTCTGTAAAGACCACGTCCTTGTTCCCTCCGTAGTACTTCGCGATGTTCTTATTAACCCTGCTTTTTCTCCTGCCCTCGTGGTGCACAGGATGCATATTCCTGGGTAAGGGGGTACCGCGAATTTGACCCTTATTTCCTTGGGTATGTCCTGTTTGTCTCCGTGTTCTGTATGGTAGCGGATGCCTAATTTATCTAGGATGTGTCTGCCCGCCGTCGTCTTGGAGGAGCGTTCCTATTACGCTATACGTTGCGCTTGTATTAGCTCCTCTAGCGTGTTGGGCAGTCCCATCTGTAGGAGCTTTGCCGTGATCGTGCTTAGCATGAGTCCAATCGCTTGTTTACATATCTTTCTAATCAGTCCGTCTAGCTCCTTCCTTTCGTCCACATACGTGATCTGACTTATGACGACCGCCTGGATGATTCTCATGACGCTTGCTTCCTTCATTCCCTCGTGCCCGTTGGTGATTCTTTTGCTCAATCGCATCGTCTGAGAAACTCTAGCTTCGATTTTGCGAATAGTTTCTCCGTTGGTTCCCTTGGCTTCTATGATCGTTCCAAACACCCTTAACTTCTCGACTTTGGGTATGGGTTGTCCATCTTGGGTCATGAGCTGTATGTCTTTGTAGGTTTGTGTGTTGTAGTTCTTCGGAGGTCTCCCCTTTAGCGTTAGTCTGTACAGCTCAGATTTTTCGGCCGAGCATGTTAGACCGGTGCCTTCTAGGTATTTTTCGACTTTTTCAACAGCTTCTTGTAGTCTCTGTTCAATCAATCCATCACTGCCATCGTTTATCCATAGCGTGATGTCGTCTGTATAGATTATGTGGTTAAGTCCTTCAATTCTTTGTAATTTGCTAGGAAGACCAATCAGAGCCAGCTTAAAGAGCATAGGTCATATAACCGATCCCAGCGGTGCGCCTCCACTGACAATAGGCACTTTCTCGGACGTCAGATGTCTTAGCGTGATTTTTGCTTCTCTATCCGTTAAGAAGTTTCACATACAGTTGTACGTCCGCTCGCCCAAGCCAAGGTTGCTGATTTGGTGCACTATGGTTTGGTGCAACGTTACTAGAGTAGCTTCAGTTTTAAAACTCGGCGCCGTTGCGCGGAACCGCCACCCGCCCGCGCCTTCGTGGCGCTGCAGTCGCTCCCGGCTTCACTTCCTCACTAGCCGGCTACGCGGGTGGGCCGGACTAAGCACGCGGTGCAGCGTTGGTGTATTCTGTGGTTCGTTGTTGACAGTGAATTTCAGCAAGCATGCCATCCGTGGAACTGTAGCCTTCGCCGAGTTTCTTAAGAATATTAGCAGACGATGCCGACGTGCTGCGTACCTGGCTGCATGGGCCGCTATCGGAACGATGTCGACAGTTCGGCGCACTTTTTCTGTGCTCCCAGCAATGCGACGCTTCGCTCGGCGTGAAACAGTGCGTTTCTTCGTGCCGACCGGAAACTTTCTGCGAAATCCACGGCACGCGCTCGTGCCACTGTTCCCGCGTTCGTCGTCGTCTTCCACAGCTGGCTGCGTGGCTGTTCATATTTCCAGTGTAGAATTTCACTTCTGTCGTCGTAATGGGGAGGCCGCGTTTACGGGGGTATGAGCCAAAGCTTAAGGGAGTATGAGCCACTCATCGTCTTACGTAACGGAAAGATTTAATCTTGAAGAAATTTAATTTCGAAAAATCAAGCGGTAAATCGTAGGCGAAGGCTGCTAACCACGCCACCGAGCAAACTCGAGACATCGAACGCAAGCGACAACTGCAGACTGCGAGCATACCGTCAGTGACGTCGTTCTCTCCGTCGCAGCCGATTGTGTGTGTAACCTCATAACTGAGAAATACTTTAATGAACCCTCGGGATTAACCCAGTGATAAACACAGGGGCCATACGTTTCAGCCTCGCTGATTAAGCATCTTCATGGAATAAAAAATCCGACTTCTTTTATTTTTTTTTTTCTGGCTTGTGTGTACAAAGACCGATCTCATCTTTCTTTATGTAGCGCGTCTTTGGCGTGGTGAGAAGCTTCGGTGGGGATGAAGATCATCCTACAATCACGCACTTTGGCCAGATATTGAGGCTCGTGAGCCTAAACTGCGCAAAACGTTAAGACGACAGGAAGAAACACACGGCATTTAGAAACGCAGCTTCTGCGCTTCGCTGTACGCGTTTCTTCCTTTTGTGCAGTTTACCCTTCTTTCAGTGTTAACAAACTAGCGCGATAAATCTTATTGCTGTGGGTGGATACCCCTTTCTCGTGGTATCACTATTTCGGACAAGGGAGAACGCCAGCGAGCGTGAAACATGGGCAAACTGCCCGACCGCACGAGCTCAAGGCTGTGACGAGGCGTATGCAGTGGAGCCCGATGGAACAGCGTTGCCATCTGGCGGCTATCGCAGAAGTGGCAACAGCGGCTGTAAGCGCGCGGGCGGGGAGTTTTACAACTGAAGCTAGTCTAGTAACGTTGGGTTTGGTGTGCCACATTGTCGAACGCCTTCTGGAGATCTAGCCCGAGGATGGCTCGAGTCGATCTCCCAGGTTCGTCTATAGCCTGTTTCACATGATGCGATTTTCGTCGCACCGGAAGTGCGATTTCCGTCGTTTGCGATGAAAATCGCAGTCGCAGTGCCGACCCCCCGATTTTCGGCTGCGACCAACCGGTTGGTCGCACAGTCGCACCGTCGCACCGATCGCTGCGATTTTCCGTCGAAATTGCGCGGAGAGCTGTCAATGGAGCTATTTCGCCGGTTTGTTTTGGAAAATGGCGTCTCGCACGACAAGTGCAATGCGTGGAGACGTGGATCGTCGAATTCGGTACGTACGCGAAGGGAGAATAAAAAACTTGTACTGCAGATTGCATTCTCCGATTTCTATGCGTTTGTTGACACGCTACACAGCAAATGAAGTGCATTTTCACGTTTGCTTCGTACGCCTTTGCGAGTTGTCAGTGCTAGGAGGTGTTCGATCCCCAGCAGACGACGAGGTCGTCACAATTTTCTTTTGCTGAGTAGCATGCAGAAATCGCGCTTACGGAGCAGCTTGAATTATTTCAACCTTGGCAAGGGCAAATGACAAGACAGCAAAGTACCCGAAGTTTCAACGTTGCGCTGAACGCGGTACCGTTCAGTTGCATTTTCTTGTCGGTTTTCAAGCATGAATTTCCCGATGCATCTTGAAAGCTTATCTTGCCTCTTATTAAATTTGACAGAGCGAAAGTGTAGGCTATCGTAATGAATTTGCTACGATAGCATTAAATCCGTGGCTTGAATAAAACATTACATGCACGTTAAGTTGCACCTCTTCTCTGGATAATTTTTTTTTCTTGCACAGAAACCAATAAACATTGACTATGTTGCGGTCTTTGTATCCTTACTGCATCTGTATGAACACTTGCTCTGCAAGGTACTTAACTGTACAGCTAGTAGATTAAGTAAATTGCTTGCTATAATGGCACAGTGACAACGTACCCTCCTGCACAATTATGTAGAACTCGTGCAACAACAGGAAAAGCAGGCAAACGGCCTGTTCTTGTGGGGATAAAACAGTATAAAACGACACGCTGAAGAAAAGTAAATCAACACTGTGCAGCGAAGTCAGCCAGTACAAGCAGTTCTTGCACTTTCACGGCTGATCAAGTGTGCAGAAACATTCATGCCTTACATGTTTCTAGTAAGTTTCTAATAAGTTTGTGATCACATATATTAGTGTGTAAAACCATATAACGATATCCGCTGCGATTACTATCTTTATAAGTAATGAAATACCAAGCTACTTGCAAGAACATATATCACCCGAGGATTTTAGAACAAATTTCTGCATTTCAACTATACACAATATGTCGTTTATTCAATAAAAGAAAACAAACTGGGCTTTTTTGCAATGACAAACTTATTCCAAACTTTACTTACATACAGGCAAGAAAAGAAATTATAGACAGAAATATTGTTCTTCAATTTGTTCACCTGCCACTGTGGCTAAAACATTCTGCTGCTAACACAAGGCGAGGGGTTGTTTTGCCAGCCATGGAAGTCGCATTTCGATGGGAGTCATAGGTGAAAAAAAAAGCTCTTGCACTTAGATTTAGTTCATCACCTTTTATTGAACCCTTACACTTCAAAATACTATTGCATAGGGGGGCATGCTTATGCAAAATCTAACACCAATAGAAAGCAAAGGGCAGAATTGTAAAACAACCATGTTTCGTGATAATTCGAGTGTGTAAATATTCATTGCATCAATATGTATTGTTCAACAACACTGCACAAATAAGCATGATCAGGTATAGCAAGTACTCGGTCAGGAAGCTGGTTCTACAGATGTATAATGTCAAGGCATGAATGCTCATGCTACATATACGTCGCACACATAGCACAAAGAAAACCTTTTTCAAAAGTTGTCCCTTCTGGCAGATATGAGTGGGCCATAAGCAGCAGAAACTTTATTGCAGGACATTATGTAATACCGCTTATGAAAGAATGAAGAGAGTGAAGAGGCTTTTAACAGCAGTACCTCATGCTGCTCTAATAAGAGGAACGATGAGCAAGAACATTTCTGGTAGAGCACTTAAACAGTAACTTTCTGAAAGGCAGAAAATTCCAGGTGCGGGTTGGAGGTACATTTGGCCCACACACACCAACAACACGGGCATACTACAAGAAACACTACAGCCTATGGTGTATTACAGTCTATGGGAAAGCTATCTTATGCAGAAATCAAGAATGATGCAACAAGCCCTCGACAACACTGCAGACTTTTTTGGCCAGTCTGGCCTCTCGCTTTCTGATAAGTCAGCTCGTATCAACGTTGGAAAAAAAAGAAAGACTAGAATCAAGAACTACCCCATATTGCACATTGTGATCCACATAGCTGGACAAATATGCCCACAAGTCAACATCCACAAATCCTCAGCTAGTGTAAGCCCATGATGGCAGAGCCAGCACGTGGGTGAAACAATTATGCAATGCCTGGACACAACTTCCACACCTGGTGAAAAGAATAATCTCGAAATAATGGGGGTGGACAAGTGGATACTATAGAAAATCGCAGATGCTGTGCTTGTGTCCAAGGTATGGTACGGTATGAATTACCAGCAGCACACACAAAAAAAACAACTCATCGAATACAGGCATCGGGTAGTAATAACAGGTCTTTCCAACTTTACCATGCTTGAAGACCTCTATGGGAAAGAGCTAACGAACAAGCACCTAGACAGTAGAGTTGCAGCCTGCAGCACAAACTCTTTGTCTCAAGAGCTCAGAACCTCGTCCCAAGATACTATGCCAGCTAGCATATGAGATGCAAAGACGACTACCCCTCCCTTCAGAAACACAACCTCGGGAGTGCCTGAACTTGAAACACAACAGGCCCATACCGTGGAATATGGGAGCAAACAATTAGGCCAGGAGACTATATGCAACTGCCAAACACACAGAGGAGGTTGCTAATCATGAAGATGCAAGCAAACATAAGGCACATATCGCATGGCAATAGCAGTGTAACAGTAGTATGACACTACATAAAGCTAAACCCCATATAAGTGAGTACCATTCCAGGTCATCCTACACCTAGAAAAGCTGAACTGAAAGCAATCAAAGCAGCACTTGTTGTGCAGATTGCACCCTGCACAACACCCTGCATGGATTCACTAGCAACTATTTGGGCCTGCACATCACACAAGATTGTCAGGAAAATCAGGAGATTGACACGCGACTTGCAAGCACATGGCCAGAAATTAAATTACAGGATGCATAGCCGTGCAGATATTCCAGGACACAAGCGGGCTTATAAGCCCGACATAATAACTGAAAACTAGATGAGTTTGTGTGTATTCATTACTAACTAAAGTGCAACAGATTGACAACAGACAAGAACGAAGCGCTCTGTGTGTTCACTTCGTTCCTGTCCATCGTATTTCTGTTGCACTATAGTTAATTACTATAGATTGTAACACCATAACTTGATACAAACATGCACACTATAGGATGCAGACAAATGCTCAGGACAAACTCCAGAATGTTTGCATCCTGATACTTATGAAAGTGAACGGTTTCATTCCATGGCTGTCAATGAGACGGAGAGAGAAAACTTGATTGTGCTCGTGGAACAAAAACGCATTGATAAGCTTAGACATATAGTCATTGCTTAACACTTTCGAAATGAATAATTATAGCTTGCTATCGACATTGAAGCAGCCTTTCGACAGCAAGAAAAGGAATCAGTTTTTCCAGCTCTGAACATTGAATTACAGGAAATGCAAGCAGACACAAAATTCTGCCAATATAATCTGTTTAGGAATACCAAATTGGAATAAACATTGAGGCTTGCATTTGTACTTTCTCTGGCTGAGCAATCTAGTTTGAAATGACTCCCATAAGCATGTCGTAACAATGTTGATCTAATACAGGTTAAATGCATGACTAGCTTAAGAAATCTGGAAGATTGCTATAGATTACAGTGAAGAAACTATAATATCTAATAACATTAATAATAATAATATTTATTTTTACAGAACAGGCTAACCGTGAGAGGCGTGCGAGGCTGAGCAGAAAGCTGAAAAATTCTACGGCAAGTGCGCCTGCCGTAGGCCTACGATCCTGCATTATGGATAGCGCGTATTGATATGGTCTTCTTGTTAGAAGTTCCGAGTATACTACCAGCGCGAGACACGGGACAACAAAGTGGACGAGAAGTGTGCCTTTTGGAATGCTATGTTACAACGTACAGGTTTCTACAAAAGTGACGGTAACTGCTCGAAACATTTGATGCGTCGGCTTTTGCGCCTTTAGAAATATTTATAGAGGGCTCCCATATATATATTCGCAGCGCAAGCACGGCGATGGACGAACCAGGCTAGCGCTAAGGTTGAATTTCACAACACAATTTTCATTCCACGTCGTAATCACACATATCGTTTCAGGCTTCGTTCAGGGGCACACGCGGGCGTTCGGGTTGGTGCTTTTTGATGCGTTTGGCGTAAGAATATGGCTAGGAGCAGGCACCACATATGCGCAATGATGGGCAATATACACGCATCATTTCTCCAGAAGCTGACGCCGAGCACGGGTAGCGCGAGGATCTTGTTGGGCTGACACGACAACTTCGTGGCAGCCGAATTCCGAATACTGCATATACGGTGAGGGCAGCTATATGAACTTGTCGATAGGCCATCTTGTAGATTGTTGTAGCGCAGGCAAAACGAAATGGTCATAGAAGGTAGATAAGACAACACACAGCGCTGAACCATAGAATAAAGAATCGCTGAACCAGCTGCGAACAGCTGTTTACGTGCGCGATGTCACACTGAACTACAGAAACCGCCGTCGCGCACTCAAAGACAAATCTTAACTAACGGTTTTAAATTAGTAAACGTACATATTATTTGCTTCTAATCAAGATAAGTCAATAATATTATAGTGTAAACGTTTTATTCACCACAATAAAGTAATTATGCAGCGTGTGCCACGAAACTTGGCAGTAAGCAACCCTGGGCGTCGCACCAGTCGCATTGTTGAAATCGCAATCATGTGAAATGAGCCCTCTAAAAATCGCATTGCGACGCTTGCGACAGCACCGATTTTCGTCGTTGCAGCCGCAGCATGTGAAACAGCCTTATTACTTGGTGCTTCAGTTGCAGCATGGCGTCTTGTGTAGACAGGTTTCTTCGGAATGCTATCATCGCGTTTGGGAGAAAGTCATTGTCCTCTATGTAGATGGTGAGCCTCACGAGGAAGGCACGTTCCATTAGTTTGCCCACGCAGGAAGTTAAAGATATGGGTCTTAGATTCCCGAGTTGTAGTTGTTCGCCAGGCTTTGGTATTACTATGATTCCATCTTGTGTCGTAGATGGAAAAATATTGGATTGGTGGATGTTTTTCGAGGAAGTCGATGACTTGCTCCGAGTTGGTTATTCGGAACGGATCGTCGAACGGTAGGACCGACGAACTGAATATGTAAAGGTAATGAAATGAGTTCAACTATAATATTTAGCACGCACTTTGCGCTTCCCTGTACCGCCGAGTCTGTGTCCATATACATATATAGTTCCGGTCATAAAAGGGGATATGCGACATTTTGTAAGTGCGCATCGCCACACGTGTAGTTTGGCCCGCACGCGAGGACGGATGTCTCACTATGGAGATCTTAGGCATAGTGCATCAAACACAGGACGAAAAAGCGACACAGGTGCACACACATATATACGGCCCTAACCTGTGTGTATAGATGTAGCTACTTTGCACCGTGTCGGACGCTCTACACCTAAGGCTTCACTATAACGTATACCAACAAGTTCAACCATATAGTTACCTGAGAAGTGGCCATAAAGCTGGAGCGCACGAGCTGGGTCAGCGGTCCTAGCCGCCATTTTTCCCCCACTGCATCCTGGCTCTTTTCAAGCCTGCCTTGGGCTCAAGTGTGCCGTGAGCGCGACGTCGGCCATCTTGTTAAGGGCAACCCAACAGTGCGGAAAAATCTACCTTCGGCATTTCGCATATTCCCTATTGGGCGAATCTAGAAATAGTACTGATACCACTGCATTAGAATAGTGCTCGAGTTGAAATTCTGCTTGAATTTGCGAAGGAGAAAACGCAGGAATTGTTATTGCATGGAAACTCGTGAATTTAATAGTCCCTTCGGTATTCGAACCCACACGATGTTTTTCGTGCCTAAGTTTCTGGATTGACTTCTTTCCTTCCCTTTTCTTGTTTTTGATAATGACTGTTTTATTGCGACAGCATTATTACGTACAATCTCGGTGCGTTCTTACCGAAGCCACCTGTGCATCGATTGTCATGGCATCTACGTTCACGGACGTATTGTAATTTATTGATAGCTTATAAGGGGCATACATGAACAAATTTAATAGTATTTGCTCGCAGCGTTTTTCTTCCTGTTGCACTCTCCGGGCTATCCTTAGTACATAGAGATATGTATTACTTATATGTGAAATTACTCATGTACAAAGCATAGTCTATTGGTGCTCCTTGGCTTCTTTATAATATAGGCTATATATGGACTGTCTAGGAACTATCTGTGCCTGACGACGTTGATTTGATGCCAACTTGTACCGCTGAAAGCATATATGTATTTTGCATATAAAAGAACCATAATGAAAATTGCTTTTTTAAAATCTTTGCGTGGCTGAATGATTCACAATTGATTTCTTTTAGACAGTCTATATAGAGATGACAAGCGAAAATATCTACGACCGTATATCCACAGGCTATCGTCGGCAGTCTACTGACTTCGCAAAATGAATTAGTTATAGGTTCTTTGTTGGTCGTCCAAGTACATTATATGCATGACCTAAATTAAGGACACGTGTAATTTTTTGTGTGAATGCACTAAAGTTTATCTAACTCTCCTTAACAACAGCACGCCCTGCAAAGCTAACTTACAATAAACACACTTCGAATCCTGAGCCACGCTTCGATGCCCGCACATTTCGGTCCCATGCGCTCACAAGTCCAGGAAGGTAACATGCTTCCGAAATCACTGCCGCGGAAAAGCTTCTAGTCGGTGTGTTTGGCATACGAGGATGGCGGGTGCCGAGACGGGTGGGAGTCGGCGAAATCGATTTGCTCTCGCTCTCGTCACAGCGCGCGCGCGTGTGTGTCAACACACGCGACCGTGCTAATCATGTTTGAGCGCCAAGCGCGGGTTTCGCACCTCTCACCGCCGCCGCCGGCTGTGTCAACAACAGGGACGTGTACGCGCGCCCAGCGGGCCGGTCTCTGGCGCGTACTCGGTGCGTCGGTCTCCAAACTTGGCACCACTCTGGTCGACGAGCACTTGCGCTGCTGCTGCCGCCTGTGTCGGCGCCACTGAATGCTAGCGGCCAGGAAAGGCGTTCCTGAGCGGGACAGAGACAGAGAGAGATTGATAGTGTGAGAGTTAGAAGCGGCATACGACACGAACCTGGCACGGGGGTAGCTACGTCACTAGTGGCGCTCATCATGAGTGGACACTAATGACGCGGACAGATGTGGCTTTTGCAGATAACATCGTGTAGAGAGGCTGCAGCAGCGTTTCGTCGGGAAGTCGAGACGACGCTGCCGTCAGTTCCAGAGTTGGCAAAAGGAAGGGCGCGAATGAGTTTTTCGGTGCAATTAGGGCAAGTGTAGACGGCAGTTTGTACTGGCGTGAGTTCCATCGGAAGGGCAAAGTGAATGCTTAATTTTGGAGCCTGAATAGCATTCATGGGGGCTGGTAGTCAAAAAGGAGCTACATATATATACCCTGTGTCCCCGCTAACGTTAGCCAAGCTAGAACAAAAAGAAAGATGAAAAAAAGAAAGAGCTTCGTGCAAGGTAAAACGTTAACACTTGCGGTGTTGGATCGTCATACTTCTGACGGCCAACCACCGTAGGTTTAATAACCATATCTTGCACCATGTCTTTCTGATTTTTTTTTTCATTGAACAGTTTGGTTAACGTTAGCTCGGACGCCCTATATAGATGCCTTGCATCAGAGCCTTCTTTCCATCAAAGGTGAAGGCGCAAAGGTGAAGCAGCATCGCACCAGGCCTCTAAGCGCGGAATGTCGTTTCACTGTTGCACTGTACACATTTACCTCTATCAACTTCCTCAAAACGCAACGTTGGGATCCTGCGCCCACTATGTGCCCATCATTCTGAAGGTATAGCGCCGTTTGGTCCACCAACAGTTTCGACGCTTTCGTCACCCTTGCCGAAGATTGATTGGCCAGCATCGTGAATGACTGTTGAAGCCAGGCCAATCAATACTTATGAACATCCAGGAGAAAAATTTCACGAACTCAAATCCACCACTCCAAGACCAGCGATGGGCGGTCCAGCAGGTCCGCGCAGCGGCCGCCAGGTACTCCCACTCGGTTCCTGCGTGGAAGACGCCCGCTGCGCGCTGACGGGCGTCCTGCAGGACCTTTAATAAAGTTTATCCAGCCCAATCCAACCAAATCCACCAGCATTCTTTTGACAGTGTTTGCCATTGTAGCCTTCTCCACCTCCCATCCCTGCTGAGGGTAACCGAACAAATACTCTTCTGATTCACATTTGTCTTGCATAACTTTCGTTTACCCTCATGTATCATGAGCTCCTGGTTGATGAGTTTTCTTCTACATGGGCACCTGGTTTGTACTCCTTCCATGTGCTAGTCACCGAACAAGGAAAGCTAATGCAAAGATGTAGTAAAGAGGTGCAGGGGGGAGGGGGGGCAGGGTGACATCGGTCTCAGGAAATGATAGCGCTACCTTCACGCTAGACAGAAGCTTCGAGGCTTACAACTAGCTAAGAAAAACTTGAAGTACATGTAGTACTCTAAAACTGGTACACCGCAACCGGGCAAGGAAGTAACAAGCCGGGCCGGCCATAAGGAACACAGCGTCCTGTGCCTTCTTCTGGCCGGCTCGGCTTGTTGCTTCCTTTCCATGTTGCACTGTACCAGTTTTAGAATGCAATACCAACTCGCCCAATTCTCAACCCTAACATGTAATGCAACTGAACCTGCCACAACGACGAAAAGCGACCGGCATAAAAGAGCAGGGGAAAACGCAAATGGGAATTACTGTGGTGTTATCGAATACCTCGAGAGCTGCTCTAGTGTTAATGTTTGCGCATGAAGTGCCCTAACTGTGTCGCCAGGAACGCAGTGAGGCGCACCCTTAAACGCTTGCTGCGCAGGGTTATGATGTCTGGCGGTGCTTGTTGGGGACTGTGATGAGGGGTCCCTCGATTGCGAGCTGTTAAACTGAGGTAGAGCCGCAGTTCAGGAAAGACGACGCCATTATAATATTCATTACAAGAAAAATAAGACAACAGTATATGAAACAGCTCACAGAAAGCGCAGAACAACAAAAGTAAGGTTAGCCGCATTACTCCATGCAAGAGGTTCAAATCACTCTCGGTCGAAAAAAAATACTCAGTCATAGGAAGTTTTGCAAGACTTCCTATGACTGAGTAACCATGGTTACTCGGGTGGTGGTGCGTTGACAGCAATGGCACTTTCATTGATGGCAGTAGCGGCGTGGCGGGCAACCGCAGACGAGGGACGCGGATGAACGTTAGAGCCAAATCCCGACGTCGGAGTCCAATGCTGAAGTCAAAGTCCAAGGATGTCGGAGACCAAGGCTGTCCAAGTGCGACCCCTACGTGTGAGCGTCGCCAGTACTGGTTCCTTGGCTCGCGGTTATGCCTGCCGCCTCTCACCAGCATCGCACCAGGCCTCTGGTCGCACCTCGGTTACCTCTGCTTTTCCGCACGGCGGCTCAGGATCAGGAGCCGAAATCCGATCAGCAGCTGGTCCAGCAGGAACAGACGAGCACTGCGTTCGGCGGATCGCTCCATGCGGGGACAGCCGGGGTCGTCTTGGTTCTGTGGAGGCTCTCGGATTCGGGTCTGCACTGGCCCCGGCGACACCGACCTTGACATTAGCGTGCTTCGAGCCCCCGGTCTCCGAGCGCTCTCTTCTCTGAGCGTTCCTAGTACCTCCGGTTTCGTACATACCAACCACTGATTGGGTGTCGTTCTTTCTCCGTCGTCTGACAGTTCGTGCCACCGCTCGCCAACATCGTATTCGTTGTCAGCCACTGGAGGGTGCTTGGAGCTGCCGCTGTTCCGTAGTGTTTCGTCGTTGCATTTTCGCCAGTTTAGATTTCACTCATCGACCACGACGCCGTCCACTCACTCATTACAGCGACTTAATGCGCGCACGTTCCGAGAGCCGGGCTCACGGCTTACCGTGCCTCGCTTACTGTAAACTGATCATAAAACGCTTTACACTGGCGTTGCCCCTTTGCAGCAACCGTTGGAGACCCCGCAATGGTGCGCGTACACAACCTCCTCTTCGCGTATGTTAGTATCTGCAGAGGCAGTAATGGTAACGGCAGTGTTATGCTAAATTGTTCTAATGGGCCACCAAATTACATTCGCGAAGGTTTGCTGAGAAGCCAAAGCGAGACGTTTTGATGGCAGGTGTCAGGCATTTGCATGTGTTCCCGTTTGGTCCCCACGGCAATGACACTCATTCAAGTCCTCACCTGCGTAGTGGGGTCGTGTGGTTCTAAGATAGTGGAGGTCGGTCATTTAGAAGGCTAAGAATCGTGCGTGATACGAGTCGCTGATCGTCAAAGTATGGGCAGTCACGAATCGGGCCTCTCATCAACAAGGATACTACTGTGGTTCCCGAAGTCAGCTGAACTGAATGACCAGCAGCGGGCCTAAGTTCTTTCGTATGTCCTCATTTTAACATCCGACTTTTCACCAACTCATAATGCACCGTTGCCATCCTGGCTTCATCATCATCATCATCATCATCATCATCATCATCATCATCATCATCATCGTCGTCGTAATAATAATTCTGGTTACGCCCACTGCAGGGCGAAGGCCTCTCCCATACTTCTACAACTACCCCGGTTATGTACTAATTGTGGCCATGTTGTCCCTGCAAGCTTCTTAATCTCATCCGTCCACCTAACTTTCTGCCGCCCCCTGCTACGCTTCCCTTCTCTTGGAATCCAGTCCGTAACCCTTAATGACCATCGGTTATCTTCCCTCCTCATTACATGTCCTGCCCATGTCCCTTTCTTTTTCTTAATTTCAACTAAGATGTCACTAACTCGCGTTTGTTCCCTCACCCAATCTGCTCGTTTCTTATCTCTTAAAAGACGTTACCCCATCAATCTTCTTGCCATAGCTCGTTGCGTCGTCCTCAATTTAAGTAGAACCCTTTTAGTAAGCCTCCAGGTTTCTGCCCCGTAGGTGAGTAAAGGTAAGACACAGCCGTTATACACTTTTCTCTTGAGGGATAATGGCAACCTGCTATTCATGATCTGAGAATACCTGCCAAACGCACCCCAGCCCATTCTTATTCTTCGGATTATTTCAGTCTCATGATCCGGATCCGCGGTCACTACCTGCCCTAAATAGATGTATTCCCTTACCACTTCCAGTGCCTCGCTACCTATCGTAAACTGCTGTTCTCTTCCGAGACTGTTAAACATTACTTTAGTTTTCTGCAGATTAATTTTTAGACCCACCCTTCTGCTTTGCCTCTCCAGGTAAGTGAGCATGCATTGCAATTGGTCCCCTGAGTTACTAAGCAAGGCGATATCATAAGCAAATTGCAAGTTACTAAGGTATATTCCATTAACTCTTATCCCCAATTTTTCCTAATCCAGGTCTCTGAATACCTCCTGTAAACACGCTGTGAACAGCATTGGAGAGATCGTATCTCCCTGCCTGACGCCTTTCTTTATTGGGATTTTGTTGCTTTCTTTATGGAGGGCTACGGTGGCTGTGGAGCCGCTATAGATATGTTTCAGTATTTTTACATACGTTACATACGTGTTTCTACATACACTCTGATTCCGTAATGCCTGCATGACTGCTGAGGTTAGGACTGAATGAAACGCTTTCTCGTAATCAATGAAAGCTATATATAAGGGTTAGTTATATTCCGCACATTTCTCTATCACCTCATTGATAGTGTCAATATGGTCTATTGTTGAGTAGCCTTTACGGAATCCTGCCTGGTCCTTTGGTTGACAGAAGTATAAGGTGTTCCTGATTATATTTGCGATTACCTTAGTAAATACTTTGTAGGCAACGGCCAGTAAGCTGATCGGTCTATAATTTTTCAAGTCTTTGGCGTCCCCTTTCTTATGGATTAAGATTATGTTGGCGTTCTTCCAAGATTAAGGTACGCTCGAGGTCATGAGCCATTGCGTATACAGGGTAGCCAGTTTTTCTAGAACAATCTGCCCACCATCCTTCAACAAATCTGCTGTTACCTGATCCTCGCCACCTGCTTTCCCCCTTTGCATAGCTCCCATGGCTTTCGATGTTATTTGCGGGTTTTGAAATTCCTCTAGGCTATTCTCTCTTCCATCATCGTCGTGGGTGCCACTGGTACTGTATAAATCCAAAGAACTGCCCAGCCACTTGAACTATCTCATCCATATTTAGTAATGATATTGCTGGCTTTGTCTCTTAATGCATACATCTGATTCTTGCCGATTCCTAGTTTCTTCTTCACTGCTTTTAGGCTTCCTTCGTTCCTGAGAGCACGTTCAATTCTATACATATTATACTTCCTTATGTCAGCTGTCTTACGCTTGTTGATTAACTTCGAAAGTTCTGCCAGTTCTATTCTAGCTGTAGGGTTAGAGGCTTTCACACATTGGCGTTTCTTAATGAGATATTTCGTCTCCAGCGATAGTTTACTGGTATCCTGTCTAACGGAGTTACCCCCGACTTCTATTGCGCACTCCTTAATGATGCCCATAAGATAATCGTTTATATCTTCAACACTAAGGTCCTCTTCCTGAGTTAAAGGCGAATACCCGTTCTGTAGCTTGATCCGGAATTCCTCTATTTTCCCTCTTACCGCTAACTCGTTGATCGGCTTGTTAGGTACCAGTTTCTTCAGTTCCCTCCTCAAGTTAGAGGCTCATTCGAGTTCTTACCATCCTATGGTCACTTCAGCCCACCTTGCTGAGCACGTCCACATCTTGTATGATGCCAGGGTTAACGCAAAGTATAAAGTCTATTTCATTTCTAGTCTCGTCATTCGGGCTCCTCCACGTCCACTTTCGGCTACCCCGCTTGCGGAAGAAGGTATTCATTATCCGCATATTATTCTGCTCTGCAAAGTATACTAATGGCTCTACCCTGCTATTCCTAGTGCCTATGCCATATTCCTCCACTGACTTGTCTCCAGTCTGCTTCTTGCCTACCTTGGCATTGAAGTCACCCATTAGTATAGTTTACTTTCTTTTGACTTTACCCATTGCCTATTCAACGTCTTCATAGAAGCTTCCGACTTCCTGGTCATCATGACTGGAGGTAGGGGTGTAGACCTGTACGGCCTTCAGTTTGTACCTCTTATTAAGTTTCACAACAAGACTGGCCAACCTCTCGTTAATGCTATAGAATTCCTGTATGTTACCAGCTATATTCTTATTGATCAGGAATCCGACTCCTAGGTCTCATTTCTCCGCTAATTAAGCCCCGGTATCACATGACGTGCCCGTATTTTAGCACTGCATATGCTTCATTTGTCCTCCTTACTTCACTGAGCCCTATTATATCCCATTTACTGCCCTCTAATTCCTCCAATAGCACTGCTAGACTCGCCTCACTAGATAAAGTTCTAGCGTTAAACGTTGCCAGGTTCAGATTCCAATGGCGGCCTGTCCGGATCCAGGGATTCTTAGCACTCTCTGCTGCGTCACAGGTCTGACCGCCGCCGTGGTCAGAGGCTTCGCAGCTGCTGGGGACTGAGGGCCGGGGTTTGATTGTTGTATTCGTATCCTGGCTTAGCCTTCGCTAATTACACGCTTTTCCTATAGCCACTTCATCCCCCTCCCCCCGTCCCTTAAGTGTCATCAGCTGAACATTTCAGACGAGGATCATTAGACAGCAGTTTGTGCTTGAGTTGGTGTGAGCTCGTCTCAAAGGCTTTGACCAGTCGCGACGGCGACCAGTCTTCTCTGCAACCGAGGAGAATATCACGGCTTCCGGCTGCTCCGTGTTCATTAATGCAATACACGATACAAACGCTCGGTGGCCTACAAAGTGGCCTTACGAGCCCCCCAAATAGCCGGGAAAACGGCCTTGCAGTGCATAAGCCACCAGCAAAACGCATTAGTCCTAAGCGAATTACTTCACGAGTTGACATTATCAACAGAAATTGTCAAAACAAACGAGGTGCAAGAAATTCATATTGCGGATACATCATTTCCTCTCTCCCCAACACGCACCCTTTTCGCGCTATTTCACACGTTGGCGGCGACGAAGGCCTAGACGTTTCGGTGACGGTGCGCGCCTATAGTTAGTACAAAAGAACCTGACAACCTTAACGGATATACTCTGTAGTTCAGGCGTGAAGATGGGAAATTGTAAACCTCGCCGCCGGCGTCTCGTACTTGCTGTTACGTTCCGCAGTGAAGCTGTTTGAGAGTCTGCTCGCTAGGCGGGAAAGCTTTCAACACGCGCGTACTAACTTGTACCGGAAGCCGCGCCACGAGCACTGATGCGAAAGCGGACGAGTGCTTTCTCACGCGGATGCACCCTGCTTCGGTGTCGTGCGCGCGCCTCCTGAATGCACGGCTTATATCCTTACGCGTCAACCGCGTCATCGAGACAATGTCAGGAGCGCGCTCAAACGAGAGATGGTTGCTCTTGTTACTCATCCAATTTGTTCGGTCTTCGTAACCCAATCGCGGAAGCTCCGTCGTGTGTCTCGCTCTGCCCTATTACGCTTATTTCTGCTCTGTTCTGTCTAGAGAAACTCCGCTTGCGATCGGCAACCCGTGCCGCTAGTACGCCATAGCCCGCCGGCATTGCTATGCATGCTATATGTAGGAATCACCGAAGCACTTGTTGGGAGATCATGAATGCGGCGTGCGCGAGTTCCAACTTACTAGTTCTCTTTCCTGGATTCCCGTTTTTTCTGCCGGATCCCTGCAACCGGAGTTTTAACCTCTCGCGACGGTCTGCGTGTGTGCGTGAGGTACTTCATGTGTCGCTGCTTAGCGGGCGGAAGGGGACACAATTTGCAGGCGACAGGGAAGACGCGATTTGCTGAGGCACGGATTCGATTTCACTGGCTCATGCATGCATTGAGCCGGCCGGTGCGTCGCATTCTAGACCGGGTAGTTGTTTGCGCTCTCTCTCTCTCTCTCTCTCTCTCTCTTGACGCTCTCACGTTGCGAGCGTTAGGCTTTTTTCCTTCTTATTTCTTTTGTCGCAGTGCATTCGGCGGAGCAAATGCGATTTCCTCTCTGCGGCGCCAACCTCGAGTGAGGCGAAGGGCGAGCGCCGCCAGCGTGTAAACAGGAAACTGCTTTTTATGTTCGAGTGCGACTCGCGATACAGTCCTGGACAGCGAATTCGGAAGGAAAGAAACCCAGAAAAGAGGAAACTTATTTCATGTTATACTTGGAAAAAAAAAAAGGGGGGGGGGGACACAGGTTGCCAATCTATACCTTTACCCATCGTAGACTGTAAAACATAGTTACCATAGTAGTTCTTTTGATAAAAAAGAATAAAATCAGAAGTGCGACCGAACAGTCAAAGCAACTCTATCAGGAAATAATGAAAAAAAAAACAAACTTGGTAGGATATATCAGACCGGAAACTTCGAAAGAACACGCAAGCACACATATGGACACAAATCGTTATCTTGTTCGTGCGAATACCCACAAGACGAGGGTTTGAACCAAGAACCGTGCCCCGTAGTGACGTTTTCGCAGTCTAGTCTTTCACTTAAGCTACAGGAGAATCTTCTGGACTTTGTGCGTACAGCGAGGAGTGACAACGTTGGTGTTAAAGCATTTCTTTAATAGTCAGAGACCAGCCATCTTTGTGCCATAATGCACTCTTTAAAGCTCCGCCAATGTGTTCGGTATGAACTCATTGAAACTGCGCATGCCAAATGAGTGCGTGTAAGAATCTTCTCTACATCAGTAGCGCAATGGCACACGTATTGTGCCCGTACACTCTAAAGTAATTTACTCCCTTAAAAGTGAAAAAGGGTGTAAATGTGTCTATAACTCACACCCTTAGGGTGTGATGTATATAGCTGACACCCTAAGGGCGTGAGCTGTAGACACATTTACACCCTTTTTCACTTTTAAGGGTATAAATTGGTTTACAGTGTAACCGGCAGCGAACTTTAGGCTTATTGTTCATTTTTCGTAACTCGTTTCACTGATGCTTGATGCTTGAAAAAAAAAAAGGAGTGTTGAAGAAAAGAAACAGCCCGAAAGCAATGTCATAAAAATTAAGCGGGCGTGTGCCTTACTGACAAGGCATCTTAGCTAGCCTGGCACGGCAGTCATGAAGCTGTTGGAGTAAAGTGTCCGCAACCAAGCCCGCATGCGGCAGGATATATCTAGGTCGAGTTTAACGTTCCCAACCGAAGGGCGTACAGTCTGATCCAGAGGTTGCTCTGCCCTCTAAGCTCTTCTTGCACAAAGGTGCGGGGAGCGTAATACACTGCCATGGTGTAGAAAATTTGTGCACATTGAAGAATCTATGGCATAGACATTAGGTCCGAATCAGTAACTGTTCTTGTAGGTCTTGAACGTTCTGCTTAATAATTTTCGCTTGTTTCAGTTCTTACTGGACTTCCCTAGTGGCATCTTAAAGGGAGTAGACCAATGTCAAGATTATAGGGTACAGCGCTCCAAACTGGACACCTAGCGGGCCACTCGGGACCAATTGGTTCATGAAATGTAAGGGAGCAAGTGCATTCTTTGGAAAGGGAGGTAGCACTATCATGAGGGTTGGTTAAAGGGTGCCTATCAATCTCATATATATGCAAGCGAAAGAAGAAGCACTGCTTCTGCACAGGAGAGCACCGCCAGTCCGTTAATCCCGGATTATCTCTCAAGTAGAGATAATCCCGTTCACGTCTCATGCAGAGACGTGAACCGATGAAAACTGTTGCGCGCACAAGAACGATCTCGCCTTCTGCGAAGAGCCGAACGTACTTTCTCTCTATAGGCCAAAGGCAAGCGCGACGTATCGTCACGGCTAAGATAAGGCTGGCGGTACGGCCGACGCCTTGTTTCCCTTCCGCACGCGAGGCAAAAAAAATCGCTTCTCAATGATCTAGCAGCGATGAACAGTCGTATCCATGACAGTGTTCGCCGTTACCTGCGTGTATATACTAGCTTCGTCGCGCCGAGACGCGTCGCGTGCGTCGAGTTGTTGTGGTTTCGGCCGCGGATAAGTCAGCGCCTGTCGCTGCAACAGCGTTGTCTGCTTTCCTCTCCACGCCACATCATCCACGGCCGCATCCTATACGCCAGCGTACACCACGCACAATCAGTGCACGGGCTCAGCGTCGCGGGACACGCTTGCGGTCGGGATCGCCTCCACCTGCGCACACACACACACACACGGCGACGTCCGATTAATGGCCGCCGAGCATGCGACGCGGCTGTGCTTCTTTGTAGCACCTCGCCGGGATTCGCACCGCGTGCGCAAGAACCGCAGTTGCCTATTTGCGTGCTCCGAGCGTGGTCGTCGCCGGGTGCGTATGCACGGCGCATACGCGAAGCGGTTTCGTGACGGGCTGCGAGCGCAGCCACCGCGAACGACACGCCACGCCAGAGGAAGCGCGTCGCGGCAAACTTATCAGTATTCGCCCGAGGCTATAGTCCGCACGGCCTAACAAATTTATTTGCCGCAAGTAAAGTCTGCTCCTGGCGCTTACAATGACAATTAAAATTAAATTATGAGATTTTACGCGCCAAAACCACGTTGTGATTATGAGGCACGCCGCAGTGGTGGACTCCGGAAATTTGGACCACCTGGGGTTCTTTAATGTGCACCTAAATCTAAGTACACGGTTGTTTTCGCATTTCATCATCATCATCATCGTCACCATCATCAGCCTGGTTAAGCCCACTGCAGGGCAAAGGCCTCTCCCATACTTCTCCAACTACCCCAGTCATGTACTAATTGTGGCCATGTTGTCCCTGCAAACTTCTTAATCTCATCCGCCCACCTAACTTTCTGCCGCCCTCTGCTATACGCTTCCCTTCCCTTGGAATCCATTCCGTAACTCTTAATGACCATCGGTTATCTTCCCTCCTCATTACGTGTCCTGCCCATGCACCCCCCCCCCCCCCATTTCTTTTTCTTGATTTCAACTAAGATATCATTAACTCGCGTTTGTTCCCTCACCCAATCTGCTCTTTTCTTATCCCTTAACGTTACACCTATCATATCATTCTTCTTTCCATAGCTCGTTGCGTAGTCCTCAAATTCCCGGCCGCGGCGGCCCCATCGAAATGCGGCCGCCGCGGCCGGGATTCAATCCCGCGACCTCGTGCTTAGGGGCTCAGCGCCATAGCCTTAGAACGATAATCAAAGAGACAGTGCAGTGTTGAGACGCCTTAGGCGTACTTGTATCCACCACTACGACCACGGGAGTGACGAGAAGGGTTCCCACTACATATACTGTCAAATAATGAAAACGACGTCTATAACCAGCAGCTTAGACGATGTTTATCGCGTAGCACAGTCGCTGGAACATGTTTTTTTTATATATATATATGGCACTATCAGATCACAGTTATATTGGCTTGAGACAGTCTGCATGTGGACGATCTATATGCCGGCTGTGAAGCATATTAGCCGCAATGCGACACTGTCGTTGATAGATTGACAGGTGGGGACGTTTTAGGTTGGTCGCATATCGACTATCATAAGAAAATTCCGAGCGAGTTTGTTTTTAGAAATAGTGCACGTCTGTAAGATGCTCTTCCGAACGCTTTCACATGCATGTGGGCCTTATGAATTCAAGGATCCTTAAACTGCTATTCCCGATCTCAACCACTTTACCTACGCGGGAGGAAGCTGTTTTACCTATTGCTATGAATTTCAAAATTTGGAGAAGTGCCCCAACTTGCGGACAACGTTTCGACAAGTGTACGTACTTGCTTATAAGGCAAGTGCCCTCGTCGGAACTTTGGCTCCAGGCTAAGGTACGGCTTTCCTCGTTCACCCGCTGTTTGACCATTCCTAATGTCCACCTTTCTGCGACCACTTGGTCTTGTTTGGAGCACCAATTCCAAAAAAGCTTTGTGAGCGGCAATTTGACCCTCCGCCGCAGTGAGCTCTTTACCGGAATCGCGATTACTGACCAAGAGTTGCACAACCAGCTGCGAAGCCACACTGCATGCGATCTGTACAACATCCCGTAATGTTTATGCGAGCACATTCCATATTTCTCATGCTTCGTCCCCCCTACACAGTGTTAGCGCCAAGGCACATTTTTATCGTATCTATTTTCGTTACGCTTAGACGTTATCTAACGTCGTCCGTCTGCAAAGGCTGCACTAGCCGAGGTAGATTAAGCTCTCCGTGGTGGTAGTCGACACCGCAGCTTGGTCTCGCACGCAGCTCGGCTGTGGCTCTCGGAAGCTCGTTTACGCTGATATCACAGCAGCGGTTGTGACAGTTTGCATGTTTACGCTCGTAAATCTTCCGAGTGCGCGTCTCCACTGGTGAAGTGGCGGGCATCACGCTCAGCATCCGTGGCGCTGCGCCGAACTGGCGTGCTAGATGAATACTGCCGTGCCAGGCATGGACCCATTTTGGTCGTAGCGCGTGCCGGGGTTTCATTGTGCCGATGGTCGTGCGGATAGCACACCGCCGACACCTTGCTCGGAGACTTGCCGCACGCTTTTCTTTTTCTTTTTTTCATGCCCTCACGTGCGCGCATGTGCGTGTGAGGAGAAAGACGACACGAGTCAACCGGCGAATAGTCGATCCTGGACTTTGCACAGCGGGCGACAGCCCCAGTGCGGCCGCTCTGGTACGCTGACCTTTCCTTCGCGGCCGTTGTGCAAGTCTGTGCTTAGATAACTGCGACGGTTGCGCGACCAAGGCAGTGAGGGATATTATATATATATATATATATATATATATATATATATATATATATATATATATATATACATGTGTATATATATATATATATATACAAACCTGGACCAAGGAAGTTTAGTGCGCCGTCTTTCGGCGAAATTCCGCTTTGTGTTTAGTAAAGGATATGTATGAATGGAACGTTGGTGGCTTGACAGTTGTCATAATAGGAAAGCTTGAATAAGTGGCCTGCAGTTAACAGTTCAAGCTGTAACTTACACACTTTAAAAATGTGCTTTTTTTGTGTGTGTGTCTAGAATTCGCTACCTTACACCCGTCAAAAAAGGGCGTTTGAGGGAACTAACACACATACAAATCGGCGATGCTTCGGAATTGCACACTTTCCCCGAAAGCCAGTTTGCCCTAAATGCACACTGCGTTCCCTCTTTACAGTAATATATCTTATTCTGTGACGTGGCTTTCGGATGCCCACCGACTGAGTGCCAAGGTGTTTCCCGAGGTGTGTACAAAAAAATTAAAGCGAAGAAAAAAGCCACTTTTACCGAACACTTCCTCAGAATACTTTCACAGAGAATAATACTGCATCTAAACAGCGCGCTGGCGTCTCTAGCTGAAGCTGACGCCACGATTTTGTTTATCTAGAAACCAGCACCAAGGTGAAACGATTTAGGCGAAGTTAGCAGAAAGATAGGAAAGGCAGGAACGCGAGAGATGTACACAATAATTATGTCTTCCCACCTTACCACCGGCGCCGCGGCATCTCCGCGATAAATGTTGTGTTCTTATATATAGTATATTGCTCAGCTTGTACCTGCGAATGGTCACTCCAACTGATACTGCATGCAAAACAGTGCAAGATTTACTGCGCATAATATTGTGCCGGCGCTAATGCTACACCAAAAATACAATCTGCCTGAAGAACTACGATTAAATGTCGCGTTATGCATGAGTCGCTGATGCGTGGCAGCTGATTTATAAATCAGCACCGAACTTAAACAACATAAATGGAATCAGTGACAAAAATCAAAAGGCAGGATATGAAATAAAGGAAACATCTCGGTTTCTGCTCTTCATCGCCGGAGACGAACAGCCCATGAGGTAGCATGATGACATTCATAGCCTGCTCGACCATATGAGTGCTCTATGAACGACTTGGCGCAAACAGCTTGGAAACAAACCCCGTATGGCTTTTTACTTTCCTGAAATGTTGAAGGGACCGAGCATCCTTAAATTATGTAAGGTGTATGTTTTGCACAAAACACGCTTCTAGCCCCGAGAAATTATTAAAAGGGTGTACAAATGGTGTTCCGCTAACGAATACAGCAATTTTTCAAATTTTAAGAGTGAAGCAGTCCGTTTCGACATTCAATCCGCCCTCGCGGGTGTATTCCTTACCGTGTAGGCTAAAATCGACAGCATAAAAATGATTTTTTTTTTGTGCGTGGCACAGAAGAGCATTGTTATCAAGGAAGGGATCTTTAGCTTTTTCTTTATTCAGTTAATGTCTCTTCTCAAGAAGCCGGTCACACCGATATATTGCCAACACTGTTACGCTCAGCACTGCGCGACATTCCGTGCGCGCCTCGTTGAGGGACGAACCTTGAGACCGTAGCAGTTGATACTGCTACGGAATAGTATGGAACGGATGACTTAACGTATGAGCGTCGCCTTATTTGCAGACGCACTTGCTTGACGCTGCTTCACGTTTTCTAGCTTTGCAGGACGGGGGGAAGTAATATCCGATAAACCAACACTACTGTTTGCAGACTGTGGAACGAAGGAATGCTATAATTGTTCGCATGTGTTTCCCACAAGCGGTGAGGGCTGGAAACGGGCGGTCAGACGGCATTCTTTCGCATTCAGTGAAAAGCGAGAACGTTGTCCTTGGGATTGCATTGCTCCCGTGGCCTTAGTAGTAGCAGAAAGCGTAAGTGCCCTTTTCATTCGCACTGAAATTGTTAAAGGAAGCAGGCATATTAACAGACTTCCACACTCATGGAATTAACGTGAGCCTCGACTATATGACAAGCCTTTGTTTCTTCTGAAACGTCATTTTTATTGCTTGCATTTGTCCCCAGTAGACCTGAACATTTGTTCCCAGAATAATTCTAGAGCTTTATCGCGAGGCTATGAGAGTCAAAGCACGCTTCAAGAGTAAGTTCTACAGTAAATGAAAATGTACTGATTATGACTTTAGCGTATCACTGAGACTGGTAATTAGTATGTAGCATGAGAAGCAAGCTCTTAAGGTGCCCAAAGGCAGAAATATTTGCTGCAATAGTCAACGATCTCAGAATGAATCGCCTGGCCACCGACGAAAAAGCTGAGATTTGTTTGCAATATTACGTCTGGGTAACAGAAATTTAAATACACCATTTGGTACTTCAAAGCTCTATACAAGTCTATACCAAATTTCCATTGGCCAACACACGCCGGGATAGGAGTTATAGCTTTATCCTTTATGTCACATTATATAACCTTCGCGATTGTCCCAGGCCATAATGAAACACGTTGCAACGTTTAGCTTCGCTGGAGTACATTAAATCGGTCGGCGAGTCATCGTCATCGCAAGGCCATCGTCTTGCCGTTGTCTTCACCCACACGTTCCCCTCACGAGCACAATTGTTTTCATTACAAGAACATGTTGTGCCACTTGGCGAAACATTGAGGAACCAGAAGCCATGCCAGATAGCCCGCAAAATCTTTCGCGTAGCAATTTAACATTGACTTCAGCTGTACGTGTGCTCTGTAAAATTTTCTTGTCCACCTTTTTTAAAATTTTATTAACGTTATATTCTATTTGTAAAACATCTGACCGGCATCTTGAGAACGTCCCCCGTTTATTGGCACGCACGTCAACACTGGTGGCGCCATCTTGTGATACTTACAAACAGAGAAGAAATAATTATATATGCAACAACTATGCTAGGCCTATATTGTGGTAGAAATCAACCCCAAAAATTCTGGCGTTATTTGACTAAACATAAAAGCGGTATCACAGAAATAAAATCATCGGGCGTGATCATCGATGATCTCTCCATAATTTCTGAAAAATTCAACGCATTTTTCCAGTGATTTTTCAAGCTGACAGCGTCACACGCACACTTGCCATTTTATGCACTTTTTGAACCGATGCCTGAAGTAAACTTAAGCAAAGGGGGGATTCTTCACCTTTTGCGTAGACTTGATATAAAAAAATCGCCCGGTCCTGACGAAATATGAAACGTTTTTCTTAACAGATATGCGACGTGGGTAGCAGAGTACTTGTATAAAATATATACAGCCTCATTAGAATCTTCTGTGATACCCGATGACTGGCGCTCCGCAAGGATAGTCCCAATTCACAAGTCTGGATCATTATTAGAATCAAACAACTACCGTCCAGCTTCGCTAACATCCACAATTTGTAAGATGTTAGAACATATTATATTTAAGGCGATTATGATACACATGGAAAATAACCAACTGCTTCATGACAATCAACGTGGCTTTAGGTCCGGTCTGTCCACTGCAACTCAGCTAGCCGAGATAACCGATGATTTCGTAAATTCACTAAGTATGAAGTGTCAAATTGACGCAGTGTTTTTAGACTTTTCAAAAGCGTTCGACGTTGTTCCACATGATGATCTAGTAACTAAACTGCATGCTATTGGTATTGAATACAACATTGTTCGCTGGATAGCATGTTACTTAGCTTCAAGGAAACAATACGTGGCTGTTAATGACTGCATCTCTATACACCAGATGTACACTCAGGAGTACCACAAAGGTCGGTGCTCGGTCCATTGTTGTTTCTGGTTTATATCAACGATATCTATTTTTCAGTGAAACCTCCTGTAAAGATATGACTGTTTGCGGACGATTGTGTCCTTCATTCCAGCATAAATAAACACGCTGATCAAGTCAGACTAAATGATGCATTGCATTCAATCAATGCATGCAATGGGGCTTGAAACAGATTACTCCGAAAACGGCAAGCATAACATTTCGTAACAAAAAAGAACCTTTACAATTTGCTTACACCATTAAAAATGCTTATGTTCAAAAAACTAGGCAGGTGAAGTATTTGGGTGTTATACTCACAAGTAAATTAAATTGGGAACCCCATATAGATAATGTTTGCAATAACGCACTGAAAAAGCTGGCATTTTTAAAACGAAAACTACGTAATGCGTCACCTGCTGTAAAGTTAGCAGCACACAAAGCGCTCATTAAGCCAAAATTACAATATGCGGACCTAATCTGGAGTCCGTATCAGCAATATATAATGCAAAAAATAGAAAGGGTACAGAACATGGGTTTGAGGTTCATCTATTCTACCTATTCGCGCTTCTCGAGATTATTAGTTCTTCGCGATAGGGCGAAGATGAAAAAACTCGATCATCGCAGAATGGTATCCAAATTAAAATTTATGTATCAGCTTTACCATGGTCACCTTAAGATACAGCGTGAACGTCGCATAACCGAGCCGCCGATACGCTTTGCCCGTACACAACACAACAAAACAGTTAGGCAACCATTCAGTCACCTTAGCAAGCATCAATATTCCCTGTTTCCTCATGCTATTTCATTATGGAATAAATTACCACAAGAATTAGTTAACGCTAATACCACACAATCGTTCGTTCATCTTGTGAATGGTTTTTCTTTTGATTAATAGCATCATGCACATAGGGAACGAAATTAATTAATCATCGTCTGTGTTTTGTAATAAAGTTAGGTGAAAATGCTGAATTGAGGGATCTGTTGTGTGTCCATGGTTTGTCAGTACTTTGTTGTTAAGTTGCAAACTACAACTCTTGTCCCTATATCGTATTTATTGTTGATAAGTCTAAATTGCAAAGGCTGATGTTCCTGTATATTATATTTCATATGTTTTTATTATTGTTCTGTATTCTATTTTTCGATTTGCAGCCTTGTTTATTACTATTGATGTAACCACTCCTGCTTGGGCCCGAATAGTGCCAGCAGTATTCGTAAATAAATAAACAAACAGTGCGTTGAGAGCATATACTTGAGTTCATATATTGCGATAGCAATTATATAGACACTCCAGGCGAATTTCCGCCGTCGCCGTGATGTTCCGCGTAAAGTCCAGGGCGTAACAGCGCGGCCGCGCATCGTGTGCTGTAGGTGCGAGCGAAAGCTTGTGAGTGCCAACTGAACATGGAGGCGTGATCCCGCGGTGGCTTCTCGCGCTCGCAAGGGAGGAAAGTAGGGAGTATGCGCGGCGTCTTCTCACACTTGCAAGGAGAGGAGAGGGGAGATGTGGGGTCGCTTGGGGGGCGGGGGGTTGGAAGGGAGCAGGTTAGTGCGCATCTCCTACAGCTGCGGCGACTGAGCGCGTCTTAGAGGCAATCTGCGGTGGGTTCGAAGGCTAGCAGACCTGAGATAGCGCATAGCTTCGCGCGCGCTGTGTGCCCGCGCGCCTAGCTAGCGTTGAAACGAGAGGCAGAACGAAGCAGAATTTGCTCTCCGCAGCTCCCACTGTTCATCACGGTAGCGTTCACACAGCGAGTGCCCGCGGTCATCGAGTGAGATGTACTCGTGTTTCCCTGTGTGACGCGTAACAGCGTGCTCGTTAATTTGGTTAGTACGGAAATGTTTACAACAGCTTACGCAGCTGATAAAAAGACTAACATTGCATTGTATGGCTGTCTAACAAGTTGCTATCGCAATAAATAATTCGCCTTTCGGCCGAAACTGCGGCTTCCTTTTCTGATTACCTTTTCCGCGTTAAAAATTAAGGGATCATGATACATCCGCCTCCATTCCACCCTGTGCCGTTGCCAGATGGGAAGAGGAGTTGACACCCGGAGCTGTCGCGTCCCAGAGCTTTCATGTACTCATCAACCCAGCATCAGTTGGTACATTGACCCAGGCACCCCCCCTCTACCCGGGCTGACTGGGCGCGGGGATTTGTAAAAACGGATGTACAGCGAAGCTGTTGCCAATATTAGACACGCACCGCCTGCACGTGGGCAGAAGTGCAGCATACAGGCCTTCCGCCAAGCGCAAGTGCCTTATTGAACTAATTCAACTTTTCGAGGTAAATTGCTGTAGGGAATTCATAAAGAACGACTTCATACAAGCTGCAGACATGATAGCTTCGGATTGTAACCCTAATAAACGAGAAAACACATTTCTGTTATGCGGAAACTCAAAGATAAAGCCCTTTTCCAGCTGCCGTTTGTGGTCCGTTCGAGTGGCCACGACCGCTAGGTGGAGGTACGGTTTTTCGACAGTGTCAGCCATGTAGTCGATTACGGTCGGAGCACACGCTGTGCAACAGATGTAATGAGCAGAGCGCCCACGCATCAAGGCCACAAGATGGCGCGACCAGCGCTGATGCTATCGTCTCCGTCTCCGTTGTTGCGATGTCTCCGGTCTCCGCTATTCCGGAAACAGTAATACGCCTACGAACTGGCTAAATATTCCTCCTGCCCAAACTTTGAAAGCGAAGCTTTCTATGTCTGACTGATTCGTCCGTGAGCACCGAAAACTCGCTGCACCAAAGCCAACTTACACATCTGCGTAGAACGCTACAGTTTACATTGGCAGTACCGCGCCAGTGTCGACTGGCCGGCCGGTCAGTGTCTGATAACGGCGCAAATCGACGAGCTAGGCAAGAGAAGCGCATGCGCATAAAGTTCACTGGAAGCGCAAGTTGTGTCTGCTAGGCACGACACGATTAACTGAGCTTCCCTGCTTATCGCAGACTGCAAGTGAGCGTGAACACCGGCTTTCCTTAGGATCTGGAAAAAACAATCAAAGCTTTCTTAAAGCGAGATGGCTGAGTGCCATGCTACCTAGACGAACTGTATATATCTGCAGTGCATTACGCGCTTTGCGCAACACAATCGCGGCCGTCACCGTGAGTAGGCCGCGGGTGCAGCGCACGGCAGAAGAGGCTGCCGTACGCGAACATAAGCGCGAGCGCGACGCGCCCGTAAGGCCGATCTCGTGTATTGGCCGCGGCATGCAGAAACCATTTGGGAGACGCTTGTGCAGTCGAGATGCCTACTGGCGTTGTCATCGTCACCGTGTATGTACATCAGACCGAACACGTATCCTTGTGACGCGGAAACGTCTCCGGGAGAAAAGATGAAGACCTTGAAGCCACATAGTACGCCGATCATCGTGTTCGGTGACTTTAACATCGATGTGGCCAAATAGCATGGCAAATGGATCGAGAGTTTCATGCTAGATCGCTACTCGTTGAAACTGAAGACGCTACAGAGACCCACAATGCAAAACCATTCTTGCATTGATCTCACGTTCGCAGGCAGACTGTGTCACGTTACGATGGCAGAGCCTCTGACCGTCTGCCGCAGCGATCACAAGGCAATACTGTGCAAGTGTAGAATCGTCCGTGAAAGTGTGAGTAGTGTGTGCGTGTAACCAACGGCTACATGATCTAAAATAAAGGCTATGCAACTTAACGAAATGTGTCTTCATTCAACTTTAGCGTTCAAAAACTACAATCCTAAACAAGCAATCAAATCATATATACATCGCATCGGGTCACTCAGCCTTTCTTGGGTTCGTTGTGTGGTCGTTGGCTTTGGACTTTCATTCAGTTTGCATTCGGGGAAAGCTGCCCGTTCAACCATGTTTCTTTAAGAAAGGGACTTTTTTTTTTTTTTTTACCGGTTAGACGTTCCATTTCTTTCGAACGCAGCTTCGACAGAAAGATTTAGCTTGTCCCAACACTTATTATGGTGTTTTACATGTAGCATAACCTAAGTCATTGGGCGCAAACCGCGGGGCCTACAAAGGAACTCAAAAGCAGTACAAAGGAACGCAAGCCGGCCGGGGCCCTTTGCGTACGCTAAGGTCCTTTTGGGCAAACAAACCCGTTTGCGTAGCCGCAATCTCCTATTACCGTTTACGAATTACTGTTTACGGGAGCTGTGGCCAGCAGTGGCAGCGCTGGTGGCCACATATTGTGATGCTTTGTTCAACGACAATGTATTTGTAGGGTTTTGTTTTTATCGTGCGATTATTATAGCCGAAAGGGAAATAATAAAATGACTACATTTGAGCGACCATGTCGCGACCGACACCTTACACACTGACAGCAGTGAAGTAGAATAGAATAGGTCACTGCAGCAGTATATTCGTGTGCTCCCTTGATAGCGACATCTTGAGACCACGACGCAAGATGTCGCTACCAACACGGCCTTTTTGCCGCATCCTTCCGTGGTAACCCATTATTTCGCGAACGGTAATGCGCTTACGGACAACCTGGAACTCCGATAACAGGTGGTCCGCGGTCACATAGTGTGGCACGCCACGGTTACGTAAAATGTGCCCAGAATGAGGAGAAAAGAATGGAGGAGAGGGAGGGAGGTGGGGGGAAGCAAACTCGCGACGCGTGCGTGTCGCGCGCGGTCGCATGCCTGACGGCCATCACGGCGATGCGCGTCCGACCGTGAGCCCCGGACGATCAGCACGCGGCACGCGACCACGCTAACTACCGTGCGTGTGGGCCTGCGCGACCGTCGACGCCGTTCACGGTGGTGGACGCGTCGACCGTGGAGGACAAGCGCGCGCGCGTGCCTGCTGACGTTGGGGGTAGCGCCACACGGGTGCGCGGTGGTGAGGGGTGCCTTGGCACGGACGAAGGGAAGCAGCGTCTCCGTCACGTGAACGCAGTGACATTCGCTGTTTTCTTCCGCAGCCTTCGACGCCATAAAATCCCGTGAAAATCTCTGCTGCGGATTGTAAGCTACTCGAGAGGAAGCCTGAATGCAATCTGCGAGAGGAAATTTATTTCGCTGCGCAGTACGCGCTGGTGTCGCTGCGAATGGATGGGCGTCTTTGTTTGTTGGGGCTGCGCTTGATAATCGTGGTGGTGGAGGTGGGGGTGGACAATGGGGTGGAAATGGAGGCGGTGGTGCAGAAGACATGTTTATCCTGGCACGATTTGAAGCTCATGTCACCGGTGGAGATTGCGCTCCTCGTCGACGCCTATGGCGCCACCTGCTGGCGCACTTACTAGATGCAACGCCCGGCACCTGCCGTCGCGGCATTGCTAAAGGGGAAAGCCAACAGAAGCCCGATATCTCGTTCATATGAGTGCCGGTTGCGCGTGCGTAAGTTTTTTGTGGCCATGGAGTTGCATGAAAGCAGGCCAACCGCGTTCACTTGTATATACGAAGAAAAAGAGAAGAAATAATTGTTTGTCTGTGTATCTGCAATCAGGTTCGGAAAACGTTGCAAAAGAACCAACCTAAGAAGCAACATTTATTACAGGGCAGCTTAGTGCGCTGCAATTTTTTTTTCAAATGCATTAATTATCATATTGGCGCAGGCGCCCTTGATAAGAGGGAGAAATCTTAATCCAATCGACTGTAGCATAAAGCTACAAAGAAAACCTGTACGGGTTTCTAAGAGAGAAAGCCTCGCAGTTGAAAAAAAAATCGTCCTCGTCCGGGATTTTCCAAGCATAGGTGCCGCTAAGTTCAATATCCCACACCCAATGTAGGATGACTCATTCTATAATGAGGCACTGAAGGTGCATATAGAAATTGATGTGACGCGCCGTGGTTGCTCAGTGGCTATGGTGTTGGGCTGCTGAGCACGAGATCGCGGGATCGAATCCCGGCCGCGGCGGCCGCATTTCGATGGGGGCGAAATGCGAAAACACCCGTGTACTTAGATTTAGGTGCACGTTAAAGAACCCCAGGTGGTCGAAATTTCCGGAGTCCTCCACTACGGCGTGCCTCATAATCAGAAAGTGGTTTTGGCACGTAAAACCCCATAATTAAATTGATGTGGGGATGAAGTAGCTGTACAGATTGGTTAATCTTCTAATCGGGAATCACCGTGCCGTGGCGTCAAGGAAATCAGTGGTCTGTGCAGCGAATAATTAATGCTCCAGAAGCTCGGCTCGTCATCGCCAGAAATGTAGCGCCTCAAGTTTTATTTATTTGTTTTTCCTTTGCTGTTCGTCCAATCAGATGATGCCGGGTTACAGCATGGCTCCTCCTACGGCACCAGCAGCAGGCACACGCCAACTGCATGAAACAAGAAAGAAAAAGAGAGCGACATCTAAGGTTGGAGGCTAAAAACGAACATAGACAAAATTAATCGGAATGTAGCACTGCAGTCTAATTAGTGCCATGCAACAAAATTGTATAAACTCTACTAAGGTCAAAGTGCTTCTCAGAACAAGAAAAAAATCAGGGGGGGGGGGGGGGGTGAGGGGTGACTTGGGGTTGCTTAAAAGGCTGTAGCAACTAGCAAATAATTAATCATGAATGTCATCTCACCAGCTAAAGTACTTAATTTTCAAATGACGAAACATATATGCCCAGTGTACTTATGCCAGTAAAGTACACAAATAAAGCCAGGGCTTTTCACGCTCACTTCTCCTACCACTTACTTTGCTTTACGAGTCTTCTCGTTGTATATATTGTACGAATTAAAGTCACTAAGATCTATTACTAAGAGCTTATCACGATGTAAGGCAAGCATTCATCAATCTCTTATTTGAATGGCACATTTTCTTTAAAGTTTCAAGCTTTTCTTAGCGTTTCTTGATACCAGCTGTGCAACCGTGCGTCGGTTTGAGTGGTCCTAGAGTAACTACCATGTTAGGTTGCGGCTGTAGAGAAGCAACGTTCATCATCATTATCATCGTCATCATCATCATCATCGTCGTCATCGTCGTCGTCGTAGTTGCCATCGTCGTCTTACATACCCCACGTGGAGAAGGCATGCATACGCGGTTATTCGGCAGCAGCTGGTCAAATTCCGCCATGTTGTTGCCTCCTGAGAGTGAGCCGATCAAATATAGCGCGCGGCCTCCTTTTGAGCCAGTGGAAGCTGACGAGATGGCGAATTTGACAGCACTCCGGCTGGGTCCCATAGCATACACGAACAGTGATTTTATTGCTGACGCACTGATACTCACAGCGTCCTCACGGCCACATAAACAACAGCGATCATTTTGATATATACTATGGGGCAAGTTATGTTCCTCTCGTACGAATATTTACACCTTTCGTGCCTCAGGTGAACCAATTCATATAAAGCAATATATATATATATATATATATTGGCGTCATGAATGTTTACCAATGAAACAAGACGCAGCTTCGCCCGAAAGGCGTAGCATGGATTGCAATGGGAAATTAGTGGACAGCTAGCTATACGAAGAAAGGATAGTAGTGTTATCGGCCGTGTAAACTTTTAAACATAGGCATGCTAACTAAATAGAAACATGGTGTCACGCGGGCACAAGCAAACATGAACACATCTCTCTGGATGACTGCGGAAACTCGCTGTCGAAACGGTGCAGTAAGGAAACGCGGCAGTAGCAGCGAGCGACTTAACTTTCGTGCAGCCACTCGCATCCCCCCCCCCCCCAACGCGAACTAAGCCACGAAAATACAGAGCCGCGCGGACTCAGCACCAGTCGCAGATGGCTTTCAAGATACAGCAGCCCGGGCCGCCCGGACTAGAACGCGCAACCCTCTCCCTGCGCTCGACGGAAGGAGGCGCGCTTCCTCCCCGCTTTCTTCCGTTGCGTGCACGACATTGAGCTGCGATCGCGGCTCACTCTCGCATCGCACATACAGCATATCGCGCGGGTCGACGATTTTATCGCCCTTGGACTGCACACGAAACGTCACACCGACGCCGACACCGGAATGCGCCTGGAGTGTCCATATAATTGCTATTGCACTAATAATTGCTTATTTTTCATGTGATTCTGATCTCCGGCAATGACACCGCTACGGGCGTCCTCTCAAGATGGGCCCCCACGGACGGTACCTCCCGTCGCATTTAACTAGTATGGATACGGTGTCACGGCAGTGTAGCGGCGTTACATTTTGCTCTTTTAACATTAAACGTATATGACAACCAAATAGCCATGAAATAAAATGAATCAACCATAAAGCGCCATACAATATTAAAGAGGTATGTATAAAGAGATAACTGTAAATGTAAAATATTATCACGATATTATCGGTAGATACCCGAGAGACGAGCCGCCGCGAGAACGACGACGAAGTGGGTCTGTGCCCTTGGCGCGAGAAAATGTCGGCCTGGCGCTCTGGCTCCAGTCCAGTGTAAATAGCTTGTAAATAGCCTCTTCCGTCTGTATCTTTCTACACGTAACAATATGTATCTAAATGAGGGGAGTGGGAAGGAGTGTGTGCACTTCAGAGTCAAACAGACAAAGAGAGCATTAAAAATGGGTACTTATGTAGTAACGCAACTGTTTAGCCCAGCTTGAAATCACGTCCAATTATACTTGTGATTATAGGTGTGATTGCACCTTCAATTATATACGTGTGATAAGCAGCATCAACCAGGTTGTTCCTGCGTTGATCTTCACAAGTTGTGATATGGCTTATCAGTTGAGATGAGAATGTCAACGACAGCATATCGTGACTGTCTATCGTTTGCTTACCACACTCGGCCTGTTTTGAGAATGACGCGCGTAAACTGGTAGCTCCATATCGCGCTTGAAGTTAACGTTATTGATATGCGGACTTATTTTTTGCCGTGGAAACTCCACTTTATTGAGATTACTGATTATTGTGCTTGATTAGATCATTGGCGTGTTATATTATTTGACGAAGCAGCTTCTTGTGAAAGAAATCACCGCATAGCAGTCCTCTACGTTGATTTAGGTCGTGAGCTAGCGTGCAGTAATGCCCGCTGCGACGACTCATTGGCCGTGACCACCTACTGATGAATATGGAGGGTCGCAGGCTAGTTTTCTGGCCGTGGCAACCACATTCCGATGGCACTGCAATTCAATGAATGCTCTCGCGAGCCGCACTTTAGGTTGACATTAAACCGTAGAGCCACATGTTGCCAAATCAATGCGGAGCCTACGACGGCCGTGTTGTGTCGTTTCTTTTTAATTATTTCTTTGAAATTTATTTTTCTGCGTCAAACTAAATTGCGGGATTCCGCGAGATTAGTATCCGCTATAGTATCCTTTCAAGGGAGACAACTAACATGGTCTTATGCGATGGGATGTTGATACCCGCCGGTTCTCCTCAAATAGTCGAAGCTAAGCAGCATTGAGTTTGGTTAGATTGTGACGATGACCGCTTGGGGCGCTGAGTGCTGCTGGGTGATTCTATGGCAGCATGAGCAGTGCAGGAAGCGTGTGCTTAGAGGGGACAGTTATGGTTTCAATTTGGCATGTGACAATGCTTTCAACAGCCAATGCGCGGATCCATTTACTAACAGGATAAAAAAAACTCTCGCATAGTTTTCACTACTGAAACTCGATCGCTATGACAACCATGCGACTAGCAGGCAGCCTTCTCTGCATAGTAGGGCGTTCTGGCCAAAGCCAGGGTATGGCAGCGGCGGTTTAATTATGCGCACAATATTGATGACGACGGGAGTCTACGCGTAAGTGAGAAATCTCGTTGGAAAGACGTCACGGCATTCCTTTCATTTTTCAATAATATGCAAAACGTCGCTCAATGTTCGTTTTCATTCTGCGGCTGGTATCAGCGAGACAGTGTAACGAAGACGCGATAAAAAAAATAATAGTAAACACACGAAGAAAAAACGGATTATAATGCTGAAGCCAGGATGAGGGATCCCTTCTCATCCATCAATTACGCAACCGTATCAAAAGGGGTTTGCCTCGCGGGCGTCGTTATTTTTCATTTGCCGGCGATAAGAATGAGAGAAAAACCCCTTGGCAACGCCGTTAGCGTATTCATCCAGCAGTCCTTCATAATGAAGGAGGCGGGGGGAGGGACGGAATCAATTGGAACGTCCCCAGTAAGACACGCGACACAGACTCCTGCCCTACAATCACGCTCGAACCGCGCGAGTTACGAGTTTTCTGGAAGCCCGCGAAAATCCTCGGGCAGATTGGAAACGCCGCGCAGTACTGCCGACGACAGGAAGCGTGCGGTGCGTATAAGCCTCCGCGCTCTGCCTCCATTTCCGTGCAGTAGCAGCGAAACCTATGCGGCTACGACAAGGTAGGCACGGTCTTCTGCGCAACCGACAGCACGCTATGGTCATATTTTCTGACAGGCGTTACGATGTCGCCGTTATTTTCGGGCCTGAACCTGACATATTGAACTGATGCATCCCTCCTCTTCGGAGCGAGCTCGCTGCACACCTCGAGAACCTGGGATGTCCTCGAGGCAGGCCGGCGGTTCGGTGTGGTGAAGAAGCCCTGTTCTGGTGTGTTCGCGACACTGCACGGAACTTCCGCGCACGGTGCGCACTGATCGGCCTTCCCTTTTCCCCATCCCATCGTACGGCGCGAAATCTTCGAAAACCCTTCGCTCTGCCTCCGTGCACGAGGGTCCTCTCTAACACCGCCAGTATGCACGACATGCAAATCGTGTCTTCCTGCTCCACCTCCACGCTCCCATGCTGCGTCCCTGGCTTCCATAAAATATTCATGAGTTCGTCGGGGGCTTCGATCTCCCGGCGGGCGCGCGGTGCCCCTAATAAGGCCGGCGTGCCGGCTGCCCGAAGGTTTGCCCACTCCCGGTGAGCCTTGGCATCCACGCCGACTGTGACACGGGCAAGGTATAGTCTGCATTTAGCAAATTTAAAGGGAACGCGCCCACTATACGAGGACATGTTAACGCGGTTGTTGCATCTATTCGATTAAAAAATGAGGTTTTGAACCGATAGCAAGAGAAACAACCTTCAATCAATCAATCAATCAATCAATCAATCAATCAATCAATCAATCAATCAATCAATCAATCAATCAATCCCACACCACTCCGGTGCACGCAGGCTCGAAATTGTGTGGTAACGCATGAACGAAAACGAAATCTGCCTCCCAGTTTGGTGCGAGGATGTAGTGGTGTCACAAGGTTGACATAATTGACCACAATGTTATCATGAACAGCTCCAGCACAAAGTCATCGCGCCTTCATTATAAGGTCATCATCATCCTAATCGTCATCATTAGTATATGTCATATCCCCACGAGGATAAAGGCCTCTACCTGACATGTCACACTTTATACACTTGTTTTCCGTTAACCAATTCCATCGACTGTTAGCGCGAATTGCAGCGCCAACTGGGACAAGGACAAGCAAACGACGACGACAAGCGCTGACTTCCCATTGCAACAGTGGCCTCGTCGTTGAGCGCTCGCCTCTGCTGCGGTAGGTAGTGGGTTCAAGGCCACGCGGTCGCCTGTCAGCCACCAGTTACTTAAATGGGCACAGGCGTCCTCCAACCCGACACTCGGCTTTCTTTAGGGGTGAATCGGTCAATTAACCGCAGCGGTATACTGAAATGGGAGAACGTCCGCCTCGCAGGCGGAAGGTACTGAGTTCGATTCGCACAGTCGTCGGAAACTCACAGGATTTTTTGAATTAGTAGACACGCAGCACGACCCGGCGCTCGGTTGTTTATGTGGGCTCTCGTCTTGAAATCAGGCCCTACAGAGATTTTGCAAAGGTCTCGGGGCGCCCCTTCTTCCAAAACAGCTTTGGCGAAACAGACGAGCACACACCACTGCTGTGGAAGGCCGACTAGTACTGTCGCCCGGCGCATATAGGTAAAATAAATAAAAGCGCGCTCCCGGCCAGGTGCTCGGCAACTACGGGAGTTCCAGACGCTCGGAAGGACACCCATACCTATAGTGGGAATTTGGCGGCATGGGACCACCAGACTCCTTTTTGATATGTCTCGGTGTTTCTGTTGTCCTGCTTCTTGCACAGTGTTGCGTACTCCAGGTTAGCGTATCGTACTGCTGCCGAGTTGTAGCGACGCCTGCCTATCGATGCTCGACCGACGTTACTGTTGGGTAGCATGGCGTTGTCCGCAGACTGCAGGCATCCGGACTGCATGGCGACCGGGCAAGGACGAGACGATTTCTAGCGTGAGACTTGTACGCTTTATTCAAAGGTAGATGAAAGAAAATGAGAAGAGTATGAAGAGACCTAAAGTACATTTCGGAGCCCCTGAAATAGGCTCTCTACAATAGTGGGAGGGATCTTGCTTCCGTCGACGTCACGTGACCGGTACAGAAAGAGGGCCCCTCCTCCTCTGGTTATACCGAGCCTGCTGCAAGGAGGAGGGCGTCCCGCCTACTTGAATTCTAGACGCTTGTCCGTCTCTTTTGCGCGTTGCTGGTTCGTGGAAGTTCTCCTGTAGAGTTTGGCCGTTCGAGGAAAGGGTCCCTCTAAAGTCGCACACACACACACACGAAAGAGGCCTGCAAACACTGCGGGGCTTCCGCCAGACTGGCAGACACTCGAAATGGTCATGGCGAATTAGGAAGTCACGCTTCATTTTGACGAGGCCTGGTGGGTGAAGGTCGAGTGAAATTCCTTTCTGCACGTGGTGCCAGACGCCAATCGTAACAGCATCTCCGGCGGGGGAGGAAGATGCCGACGCGTAGGGGCCAGCAGCCGCTGTGCGAGGGATCAGCGTTTCAGTAGCAGAATTCCCCTTAGAGGTGACGAACCCTTAGTTCGTAGCTGGTAGATTCCTGGGAGTTCTCATCAGACCTCATGGCGCTCTTGTGACTTTTCTCCCTGGTCCGGTCCGGTGAAATTGGTCTTGCAAGCAGGTCTCGCAAGTTTTCGTCTCCTGCGTGGGCAAGTAATCACCCCAGAACAGGGCCGGACCCACAACCGCAAAACAGCGAGCACAAGGCCACCCTCCTAGACACACCCGGCTTTTAGAAAAATAAGAAAATCCGCTACACCTTTCCTATTCCTTACGCGCGTCCTCTCCCCCTGAACACTAAAAAGAGCCATTTCTTGAAGGCGTTAAGACGTCGTTCTTAAAATCAGCTAACAATCGACTACACTGAAGACTGACACTGAAGAATGAATGGCTTAGAGTAGTCGGGCGCATTCAACACTGGCTGACTCGTTAGTGCTTTCTTCAGCATGCTAAAAGCCTTTTCTTTTGCGTCATCCCACTTTACCGTCTGTGGTTCTGTTTTTCTGAGAGCATCCGTTAAAGAACTCGCAATCTCTGAATACCGCGGGATATATCTTTGGTAATAGCCCGCCAAGCCAAGGAATAATCTGATGTCCCGCTTGGTGCGTGGTTGCGGGAAGTTGTCTATCGCGGTCAGTTTAACCTCGGTAGGCCGACGATGACCTTGCCCTATTACATGACCTAGATAAGCTACCTCCGCGCGCCCTAATTGGCATTTGGGAGCCTTAACAGTTAAGTTGGCCTCTCGTAGACGACACAGCACGGTTCGCAGGTGTTGCATAGGGTCCGCCCAGGATGAAGAAAAGATTGGTATGTCATCGAGATACGGAAGTGCAAAGTCCTCCATTCCTCGTAGCACCTGGTCCATAAGGCCAAAGAAGCAATATGGCGCATTCTTCAATTCAAAGCTCAGGACTTTCGGACGAAAGGTTCCCACCGGGGAAATAAATGCCGCAAGCCTGCTTGCCCTCTTAATCAACGGAACTTGCCAGTACCCTTTGACTAAATCGAGCGTAGAGGTGAAATTAGCACTGCTCACTTTCTCAAGCCTTTCCTCGATGTTCGGTACTCGATAAGTCTGGTCCTTCGTGATTAAACTGAGCCTGCGGTAGTCGATACATGGTCGCGGCTCCTTTCCTGGGACCTCAACTAAGATAAGAGGCGAGGTATAACCACTTTCTCCTGGCTCTATTACAGCTAGCCTTAACATCTTGTTTATTTAAGCGGCCATGACTTTATGTTGACCGAGGTGAAACGCGATAAGCTTTCGAACAAACTGGGTCTGACGAGGTAAACTCGATATCGTGAACGATCGCGGTGGTCCTGCCGGGTGTGTCTGAAAATACGTCTTTAAATTCAAACACGAGATTCCACAGTTCGGCCCTTTGATTGGGATTCAACTCCGACTGTTCTACTAACTTGTCCATGGTCTCGTAGATGTCTTTTACCTCCGTTACTGCTGTTAACTCCGGAAAGTCGACAGGCATCCCCTCAGGTTGGTTAAGGGACATGTTCACAATGGCTTCTCTCTGCCAGTAGGGTTTAAGTAGATTGCTATGGTACACTTGTGGTGTCCTTCGTTTTCCCGGTACCGTGATTACATAGTTTGTTTCAGATAATTTCTGAATTATGTCAACCAGTCCTTCCCAATGAACCTCTAGCTTGTCTTTCAATGATGGTTTCAGGATCATTACCTTTTTCCCAACTTCAAAGCATCGCGTGCGAGCCGTCCTGTCATAGTAATGCCGAGCATTGCTTTGTGCCTTACCCATTTCCTGCTCAGCAATTATTGTGGCAGGGCTTACGTTCAATAACTTTCTCCTGAATTCCGCCTCGCGAGACATTTCAGGCTCCGCTGCTTTCCTGACCTTTTCATTAGCAGGTGTACTTTCCGCATTATCCCCTATAGGGCTGTCCTGTTCTGTACTGGTTGACGAATCCTCCGTCAAACCTGTTTCCTTCACCACTGGACATTCGTACACTGCCTTGACCGCGAGCTCCCTTGCCTTGGAACGAGTTAGGGCTTGCACTGTTCCCTCACTGAACCCGATTCCCTTGCGTCGTAGCAAATCCTCTGATTTGTTAGAAAACAAATACGGATACTGCGGCGGGAGATGTGCCGAGACGGTGGCTTCAGTGTCCAGTACTCCAAAAGGGTCTTCGATGCGAATCTTGGCCACAGGGAGACAAGCACTGGCGGTTTCCACGGCTTGCCTTATCGAAGCACATTCTCCCGTGAACTGGCCTTCCTCTACGTACGACGGATGCACCACATCCATTGTGGCTGCAGAGTCGCGAAGCACTCTCTCTACATGGTTTGCCGTTTACCATAAGCTCTCGAATGTATGGTTCTAGCAAGTTCAGATTTCCTGCGTTACCACTTAGTGACATCAATACTAGTTTGAGATTTCTGCACCCCACGGAGATACGGCCCGTTTCCTGGCAGTTGTAGCAGACTACTGGTTTCTTTGCCTCGAAAGTTTTTTCCTTCTGCCTTTCTGCACTCCGTTCGGGTGGTTCCTTCTCTCCCTCGCTGTCCTTGTCACTATTTTTCACCGAATCTCCTTTCCACTGTTTTATACCGACTCGACTTTGACCATCGCTTTGACTTGTCGGGTCTGTATTTATTGATCTCTTTCTTTGGACCTTCGTTGCCTTCGTCCGCACGGCGAGTTACGTACTCCTCAGGGAGATCGGCCGCTCTCGTGATAGTGTCTACGCCTGGCCTATCCTGAACCCAATAGTTGATGTTTACTGGCAGCTGGCGGTAGAACTGTTCTAAAGCAAAGCACTGGATTGTCCTTTCGGCGTCGCCGAGTGCACCCTCTTCTCTGAACTATTCCTTCAGGTATACCTACAAGGTGTATGCAATATCTGAGTATGAATCACTTTTGGTTTTCTCGACTTTCCGGAATTTTCGCCTGAATGCTTCTGCTGATACTCTATACTTTTTAAGCAGATTCGCTTTGACTTCACCAAAGTCCTCTGCTTCTTCTTTTCCCATGCGGGCAATGATATCAGCTACCTCACGTGGCAGAAACGTAAGCAAGCGTTGCGGCCACGTGTTTCTCGCGAATTTTGCCTTGTCACAGGTGCGCTCCAACAGTACCAAAAAAATACGTATGTCCCCTCCTACTGCGTAGGGTGCCGCCAGTCCGGCAGACACTCGAAATGGTCATGGCGAATTAGCAAGTCACGCTTAATTTCGACGAGGCCTGGTGGGTTAAGGTCGGGTGAAATTCCTTTCTGCACGTGGTGCCAGACGCCAATCATAACAACAGCAAGCATAGCGGTCTGGACGAACCTCTCCCAGGAAACGCACCCCTGGAATGCCGGACGCCTGGCCGGGGGGCTGCTTGTACTCATTTTATAAACCGGTGGATGTCCGGCGGTGGGGACCGAGTTAACTGCGGACCTCCCGCAGCCGAGCCGGACGTCCTACCCACTGGGCAATTCCTGGTCCTGGTCTCAAACCTTGTTCCATTAAGTGTCCTGAAAATTTCGATTATCTTCACATCCCATAAAAGGAAGCTTTACCTCGGTGCCAGTTCCACTTTCCATGTTCAAGTACATGGAAAGTACATGTGTAATAAGATGATTTATTATGAGGCACTAGGCACAGTGTAGTAGCACTGGCAGTAGTCGAACGCTGATCGCGCGCACAGCCGACACAAGAGCGCCTTCTTCGTCTTCGTCTTCACCACAATGGCCCCCGGGAGAGAAGAGGAGCCATCCTGGCGACTTACGGCGTAGGTAGGATGAGGGGGTCATAGTACGGCTTAAGCCGGTGACATGAACCGTGTCACGCCCGCGATGCCTATGGTCGGGTGAAGGTGTCACAGGTTCTACAACATAGGTGACAGCGGAGGTACGGTCTATGACGCGGTAGGGGCCATCATAGCGTGCAAGGAGTTTGGTCGAAAGGCCAGGGCTGTGAGGCGGGACCAACAACCAAACAAGGGAAACAGTCGGGAAAACTGGTGTAAGCGCGCCACTGTCACGCCGCAGCTTTTGACGACCTTGAGCAGCGGTCGTAAGAGTCCGCGCGAGCTGCCCACAGTCCTCGGCGTATTTGGCAGCTTCAGACACAGGCGTGCATTCGGAAGCGTCTGGTCGGTATGGGAGCATTGTGTCCATAGTACACGAGGGCTCTCGTCCATACAGCAGAAAAAAGGGTGAAAAGCCAGTGGTAGCTTGTGTGGCCGTATTATAGGCATACGTGACGAACGGCAAAGCAGTGTCCCAGTTACTTTGATCCGAGGCGACGTACATAGTCAACATGTCACCGAGTGTGCGGTTGAACCTCTCTGTCAAGCCGTTCGTTTGCAGGTGGTAGGCTGTAGACTTGCGGTGAACGATGCTGCATGCAGCGAGAAGGGCTTGGATGACTTCGGACAAGAAGACACGTCCCCTGTCGCTGAGCAGTTCGCGAGGTGCGCCATGTCGAAGAACGAAGTTCCGCAAGATGAAGAACGCAACTTCGCGCGCAGAGGCTGCCGGGAGTGCGGCAGTCTCGGCGTAGCGCGTCAAGTGGTCGACACCTACAATTATCCATCGGTTACCCGAGGAGCTGCAGGGAAGTGGCCCGTATAGGTCTATGCCGACGCGATCGAAGGGCCGAGCCGGGCAGGGCAGCGGCTGTAGCTCACCAGGAGGGCGCTGTGGAATTTTACGCCGTTGGCACGCCGTGCAAGCGCGTACGTACTGGCGCACGAAGTGATACATGCCGTCCCAGTAGAAACGCTGCCTTAGCCGAGTATACGTTTTCAGAACACCGGCGTGACCATTATGAGGAGCAGCATGAAAATAAGCGCATATGTCAGAACGCATGTGTCGTGGTATCACCAGGAGCCATTTGCGACCATCAGGCAAATAATTTCTGTGGTAAAGAACGTTGTCGCGGACAGTAAAGTGAGTGGCTTGGCGACGAAGTGTTCGAGAAGAGCGTCTGGCGGATGGGTCGCGGAGGAAATTCAGCATAGTTGAAAGCAGGGGATCCTTACGCTGCTCGTCCGGCATATCAGCGACATTGAAGGCTGACATGGATGCGAAGAGCGGAGACACTGAAGCCACATCACAAGGTAGCGGCGATCGGGAAAGCGCATCGGCGTCAGAGTGCTTTCTGCCCGATCGGTAGACAACGCGGATATCATATTCTTGTAAGCGGAGTGCCCATCGGCCTTGGCGACCTGACGGATCCTTCAACGAGGACAGCCAGCAAAGTGAATGGTGGTCGGTGACAATGTCAAAAGGGCGACCATATAGGTATAGACGAAATTTGACGAGCGCCCAAATAATGGCCAAGCACTCCTTTTCTGTTACTGAGTAGTTGGCTTCTGCCGTCTTTAAAGTACGGCTCGCATACGCGACGACGTACTCGTCATAGCCGTCTTTCCGTAGTGCGAGGACTGCACCAAGTCCGATACCGCTGGCGTCCGTATGTACCTCTGTAGGTGCTGTAGGATCGTAGTGTCGAAGAATCGGTGGCGAAGTAAGTAGGCGACGTAGTTGCTGGAAGGCTTCGTCATAGGAAGTTGACCACGCGGAGATGCCGTTGGTAGCGGTAAGCAAATTGGTCAGTGGTGCAATGATAGTCGCGAAATTGCGCACAAAACGCCGAAAGTAAGAGCAGAGCCCTATAAAGCTGCGGAGCGCCTTAAGAGTTGTGGGCGTCGGAAACTCTGCGACCGCGCGAAGCTTGGCTGGCTCAGGAAGCACACCGTCCTTCGATACAACGTGACCCAATATTGTTAACTTGCGAGCAGCAAAACGGCACTTTTTGATGTTAAGTTGGAGGCCAACAGAGGTAAGGCAGGGCAGTATCTCACGCAAGCGAACGAGGTGCGTCGGGAAATCTGGCGAAAACACCACGATGTCATCAAGGTAGCACAGACATGTGTTCCACTTAAAGTTGCGAAGGATGGTGTCCAACATACGCTCGAAAGTAGCGGGCGCGTTGCAGAACCGGAATGGCATTACGGTAAATTCGTACAAGCCATCGGGCGTGATGAAAGTTGTCTTCTCACAGTCATCATCTGCCATCGGCGTCGTTCATAGTAGCGGCTGGAGCAGATGTTAAAGTTCGGCTGCGAAGTTCCAGGGTGAGGTCGGGGAGTGCAGCACCTCCACCATATGTAATAAGACGATTTATTATGAGGCATTAGGCACAGTCTAGTAGCACTGGCAGTAGTCGAACGCTGATCGCGCGCACAGCCGACACAAGAGCGCCTTCTTCGTCTTCCTCTTACCACACATGGAAAAGCGGGAATGGCCTCATTATAAACAAGCGAATTATAACGAACCCTTTTTTATTGCTTTCATTGATTACGAGAAAGCGTTTGATTCAGTCGAAACCTCAGCAGTCATGGAGTCATTACGGAATCAGGGTGTAGTATCAGTATGTAAAAATACTGAAAGAGATCTATAGCGGCTCCACAGCCACCGTAGTGCTCCATAAAGAAAGCAACAAAATCCCAATAAAGAAAGGCGTCAGGCAGGTAGATACAATCTCTCCAATGCTATTCACAGCGTGTTTACAGAAGGTATTCAGAGACCTGGATTCGGAAGAATTGGGGATAAGATTTAATGGAGAATACCTTAGTAACTTGCGATTCGCCGATGATATTGCCTTGCTTAGTAACTCAGGGAACCAATAGCAATGCATGCTTACTGACCTGGAGAGGCAAAGCAGAAGGGTGGGTCTAAAAATTAATCTGCAGAAAACTAAAGTAATGTTTACCAGTCTCGGAAGGGAACAGCAGTTTACGATAGGTAGCGAGGCACTGGAAGTGGTAAGGGAATACATCTACTTAGGGCAGGTAGTGACCGCGGATCTGGATCATGAGACTGAAATAATCAGAAGAATAATAATGGGTTCGGGTGCGTTTGGCAGGCATTCTCAGATCATGAACGGCAGGTTGCCATTATCCCTCAAGAGAAAAGTGTATAACAGTTGTGTCTTACCAGTAATCACCTACGGGGCATAAACCTGGAGGCTTACGAAAAGGGTTGTACTTAAATTGAGGACGACGCAACGAGCTATGGAAAGAATGGTGGGTGTAACGTTAAGGGATAAGATAAGAGCCGATCGGGGAGAGGCAACAAACGCGAGTTAATGACGTCTTAGTTGAAATCAAGAAAAAGAAATCGGCGTGGGCAGGACATGTAATGAGGAGGGAAGATAACCGATGGTCGTTAAGGGTTACGGACTGGATTCCAAGGGAAGCGAAGCATATCAGGGGGCGGCAGAAAGTTAGGTGGGCGGATGAGATGAAGAAGTTTGCATGGACAACATGGCCACAATTAGTACATGAGCGGGTAGTTGGAGAAGTATGGGAGAGGCCTTTGCCCTGCAGTGGGCGTAAACAGGCTGATGATGATGATGATGATGATGATGATGATGATGATGATGATGATGATGAAACAAGCGCTGAGCCGTGTTCTATGGCTGAAACCACGCGAATAAATTGTGTTGAATTCAAGAAAGACATGTAAATTCTGCTGACTGTAGAAATGGGAATGTAATGAGAAGAAGAATGTACAATATTGGAAGGAGAACATAGACTTCTTACATTCAATAAAACTGTCCGAAAGTTGGTAAATAAAATAAAATTGAAGCAGTAAGTTTACAACTTCGTGATTCGGCAACAAAAACAGTTATTGCAATTCTGTAAACTGTATATGCCAGAGTATCTGGAGCGGACAAATTCGATAATTGAAGTTACAGATTACGTGAAGTTGTTAGCGCTAACAAACGTCTTGCACGAGCAGTACTACTCACAACTAGTGTTAGATTTCAGAACGGTCTATGATTGATCAATGCTGTCCGCTTTAGGTGTCTCAAAAGGCGAAGTTTACGGAAATGTGATATAGTCTTTTATTGCTGAGTTACAGTGTTGTAGACTTGCTTGAGTTTCATAAAATTTGGCGATATAAGGAAAGAAATATTACCCGACGATTAGGACATTCACATAATGCGAAATTTGAGCGCAGCTCTATACGTGTTCTCATTTCGCGGTACATTTGGTGGCGCAGACAATCTGTCTCGTGCGGCACGTTGCAAAGGGAGCGTTGTGCGGTGCCACTGCCTCGCAAATCGCGAGATCGCGGGAGGCAGCGCGTGCGTGACGCGTGGACGCGATTCACAGAAGCCACCGCAGACAGACCTCCCAAGCCGCGTTTACATGAATGCGACAGTGTCGCATTTCTAGCGCATCGCATTCATGTAAACAGCAGTAATGCGCTAGGCAGGCGCATCGCATTAATGCGCCAGGCAAGAGTATATTTACTGGCACGAGTCGACTCTCGCGGAGCATGTAGACGCAGGATCGTCGCATTAGGAATTATCGGAAGGAATTAGCTGCGGGACTGCCGCGCTGGTGAAGCTGCGAGACAGCAACGCCCGAAGCAGAAGCAAAATGGCGTCCCCCACGGCAACTTCGCTCGCCGCAGCGTGCTGTACGCGAACCTATTTCTGCGATGACGTGAAAGATAGTCCATGCCGACAAAAGTAGCATAAGGTGGAGACGGAACGCTGCATTACCAAGCATTTTGCACAAGCTTCAGGCTCTCGGTAGTCGGTACAGTCGCCACTCAGCCACTAACGTGCACTCGGCCTACTACCGGAAACCAGTTACACCGGAAGTCGGCTGCACTTTCCTTATACGACATCATGTGGCGGTACGTTCTTGCGAGAGTTAAGGCGCTACATGTAAACGGCGTCGCATCGCCTTTCCCAAATGCGCTTGGAAATGTAACGCGCCACTGTCGCATTCATGTGAACGGGGATCCAGACGACGCGCGCTGCTCTGGCGCCATCTCGTAGCCATCGTCGCCGCTGAGGAGATATTCTAGAGGCCGCTGGCACGGACCGTCTTGCGCAGCACTACGCTTTTCTTCTCGCGCTTTCGCCATGCTCTCTTCCTCCGCTTTCCTCCTCGCACTCTCTACGCTATCACAGACTCTTCATCAGCCGCTACACTCCGCGTTCCTTTTAACGCGATAGCGTTAAGGAGCTCATGTCGCAGAAAAGCCGGTGTCGTCGGCGTCGGTGTCGGTGTCGGCGTCGGCGTCCGCGGCGTTGGCCGTGAGCGATAAATCATGGCAGGCACTTCATAAATAAAAAGCAACTTCCAAGATAGGCTGGGTGGGAATCGAACCAGGGTCTCCGGAGTGTGAGACGGAGACGTTACCACTGAGCCACGAGTTCGATTCTTCAAAGCGGTACAAAAGCGCCTCTAGTGAACGCGGTGTTGCCTTAGAAACGAGCTGTTTCTAAGGCTCAGGCGTGCGTCGCTTGCTCACGCGCACATTTCGTTGTCGCGCCGAACGCTGCGTTGCTCGACGCTCACCGCGTCCGATGCGGGGCGCGTAGTTGCTGCGCCGTAGCCCATTGTCTTACACCCACCCCTTGGCGGGTCGACGGGAACGCTGTCGCGTTCCACTCTTGAAGGCGAAGCTTAAGCGTCCTCCAATTTTTTTTCATCCTTCGCTGTGTTCGTTCGTTCGGTTACGCCAACGCCTGCGCTCGCCGCAAGAACGGGCGCCTAAGAGCTGCGCGCTAAAGAATGTGAAAGGAAATTGATAGCCTGAATGAAAAAATATGTTTCTTGCAGGCGAAAAAAAAAATTTTTTTTTAAGTTGAAATGGAACAGACGTCATAAAAATCAGTGCTGTGGATGCTGAGAAAAACGACTCCTCCTTTCCTATGCATTCTGGTAGGAACTCCTAGACGAGGCCCCCTCTTGTTCCTCTGGAATCTGCAGGTGCTTTTCTTTCCCTTTCTTTGGCACATATTCTATTACTTTCACAGACCGTCAGTTATATGCGCTACGCAGACCTAGGTTTGCCCAACTCCTCTATCGATCGTCTGCTTTCTAATTCATAATCTATAACTCGCCCTCTTCCTCTGTCTTAACGTTGCGCCTATTAATTGTAGTTGCACGGTTCTTGGCGATGTACTTATTTTGCCATGTAGTTTTTTGTTATCTTTTATTACGAAATAAAAAAAGAGTAAACAACAGTCGTATAAGGTGGCGCAGGTGATACAGCAGCTTCTCAGGGCTCTTGTAGATACTATAAGCAAATACTGGCGGCTAGGTGTAGCCCGTATCTGCGACACCACCTTTCTGTTCGCTTGGCCGTATGTGTAGCCAGCATAGCAATATACTTGTAGGTAATTAAAAGCATGGACAAAAAGGGCCGAAACATGCAAGAATATATTCGGATACCCCGTATCGGCACCGTAGTTTACATGCGAAATCAAGGAAGGGAAACTGTGGCCTTTAGTTTCTCCACAACTAATCAACGCTTTCCGCATATATATATATATATATATATATATATATATATATATATATATATATATATATATATATATATCGCTCCTTTGTGTGTAAATTCTTGATACGGGCTCCCGCGTTTGCAGAGCGTCGTTAGTTATGCGCCTCTCGGAGGACTAGTTTCAGTTTGTCGCTTTTGTCGTACTCATTCCTTCAAATGTCGTATCCGCATATTTTTTTGATAAAAATAAAGCATAAAAAATGAACAGGACGCTTCTCTTCCCTTCACACCTGCAAGTATTGCAGTGTGGCGATACATGAGTAGGTGAGACTGTTCGTCCTCTTAATCTGCTTTGCTATGACGGAGTGATATTGTTCGTTCCCCATCCCTACCCACCCCTTTTATTTATCTGTATGTATGACCAGTTTTTATTAGAACGTCCAGACAGTCTGTCTATTCAGGCGCCGCTTATTAACAGATCAAATCTAGAGAAGAGCACCGCCTCCAGGTGCACGGATCCCCGCTGTGAGAAGGTCGAGCATCATCACCGGCATCAGTGGTATCAACCGGCAGGACCAACGGTCTATTTGCTCATCGAGGAGAAAAAAGGAGCGCGGTGAAAAAAAAAGAATGCAGGCAAATGGGTGCCCGGGCCGGGCCACGCGGTTCGAGGTTCCAGCCGCGAACCAGCCCCGCTCTGGCAGCGAAGCCATGACGCAACCACGACAGGACCCCATCGGGGGAAGAGCGCGCGCGCACCTGTGGCACACGGCGGCGGGAACAAAAAGGGGCGACGACGCATCCCGCGAAACCTCGCGCACCCGCCCTTCCCACTCGTTCCTGTCCTCGCTCGGCCGTTTCGGCCGGTGCATCAGCAGCGGGTGGTTAGCACCGAGAGATGGAGAGACACTGGACAGGTGGAGGGGGAGCCGGAGTCGTTGACGCAGTCTTCGCGGGGGGGGGGGGGGGGGGGGTGAGGTCTCCTCCCAACCGTCACTGCCGGTGCGCTGTCCCCTTTGTGCGTCGCAGGGCCCATGAACCTCGGCGCTTCTTCCTCTTCCCGCGCGATTCTCGCCGCGGGAGTCGCGGGAGGCCCGCGGTCGGCACACGTGCGACCGCCGACTGCGTCGTCGAGGCCCCGACGCGCGGACCCGCTCACTCTCTCGCGAGGGTCAGCCTCCCCTGGTCTTCGCGCTCGCTACGGCGATGCGTTCGCGGAAAAGAAATAAGCGTGGCCGGCCACGCGGGCCTCGTCTATTCGCGGTATCTGAGCCGAGAGACGACTCGAGGAACAGGTAGCTCGGGCGACAGGCAGCAGCAACTAAGCCACGGGGAGCTTTCGACACCTCACGCTTGTCGGTTAGCCTTACCTGCTGATGACCCCTGCTGCTGCTGCTCTTCGGTTCGCGTGGGGCGCCGCACGTGAAGGATCGTTGCCACGGCATGCGCGTTTCTTGGAGCGAAAAACACGCGGTCTGCGTGACTGAATGCGTGGAGGCCTGCCCGCGGTTCTTCGGTTCGCCTATAAGTGGCAACATGGAACGGCTTGGCTTTCCACTTACGTGGCCGCCCGTATACTTGGGCGTAATAGAAAAGACCGAGCAGTGTACAGGCGAATACTGCACGTAAACCGAGTCTGCATGTCGAGTTCACGTGACCTGTTCAGCTTTACGAAACTAAACCCGATATACACCGTCCAGCCTTACAACGTGTCATGCATGCGCCACGAATGCGTATTAACTCGTTGTCCGCCTCCCCACGTTCAGTTTCATCCTTTCCTTAAGTAATACGTTTATCTAAGCAATCGGCGTAGCAAGTTTGTTGCGGTGGCGTCGCAATGTTAGCATTGTAACTTATTTACGCATTAAAACCTATTGTTAAGGGTGGGCCAAATGTTTTCCGACAACGAGACTTGTGTAAAACAAGCTGCCTCATCGAAACGCTGGCTCGGGCGACAACCCTTTTTCGATTGCTACTGATTAACATTTTTGTTAGGCTTTCTTGACGCATGACAGACAGTGTAGACGCAGCAATAACACTTAACACAGCCACCATAGAGCGGCATCATACGTTGCGCTTTGTTGCGACCCAGATAGACCCACTAGGCCTGTACCACGTGTCCCAGCTAACGTTAGCGAAGCTGTAAAAAAAAAAGAAAGAAATTAAGACATCACTGTGCAAGGTACGACTATAAGAGCATCGGTGTTCGGTCGTCAGAGGTATTGCAATCCTACCTTGCAGCGCGATTTCTGGATATTTTGATTGTTTTAAAAGCTTAAAAAATTAAGTTATGTATGTTGTTTTACGTGCCAAGGCCACGATGTAATTATGAGGAACGCCGTGGTGGGGGACTCCGATAAATTTCGACCGACAGGGCTTCCTTAAATTGCACGTAAATTTAAGTACACGGGTGTTTTCGCATTTCGCCTCTTTTGAAACCTTGGTTAGTGCTACGTGGGACACCCTATTTATACCCTGTAACGCTTGCTATTGCGCTCCCGCTCCATCGAATCCGTAAAACAAGCTAGCGGAATGATATCTGTCTTTCCTTTATGTAGTGCTTGCGAATATTTTCAACGCAAAATCTGATCTATTATCCCAGCTTTGTACATGGTGCGGCGCGCTGCGTTGCAATATAATATGCAGTATATGCCTACTGATGGCCCGCTTTACTTTTCTGGTCTCTATTTACGCGGGCCCTCTAAACTATTGGAAAGGTGGTAATAGCGTGAAGCTGATTAAACATGGTGCTACGGCTGACGCAAACGTTTGAAGGTAATTAGATAAATATACTAAATCTTACTGGACTGTCATATTCTACTATATACAGGCACTACTCCGCATATCTCGGCGGGACAAGGTTGCTGCTTCCCTTTTGTGGACTAAACGCCGCATTGAACGGATGCGCGAATGGCGTCGTTGCGGCAGTTATGAACCCGGCGACACTGTAAGGGGTTGGCGCATTTAAAATAAAATAAGAAAAAAATAACGAAATACAGGCAAGGTTTTTCCTTTCGCTATGTGTAGCGCCGGTGCCCGAGAGCACGTGCAAGTGCCGGTTTCCTTTACACCAAAGACGAAAAAAAAACTTTTTAAAAAGAAAAATTCAAAGCAGTTCATTGGCCACTCCAACCCGCCGTGGTTGCTCAGTGGCTATGGTGTTGGGCAGCTGAGCACGAGGTCGCGGGATCGAATCCAGGCCACGGCGGCCGCATTTCGATGGGGGCGAAATGCGAAAACACCCGTGTGCTTAGATTTAGGTGCACGTTAACGAACCCCAGGTGGTCAAAATTTCCGGAGTCCTCCACTACGGCGTGCCTCATAATCAGAAAGTGGTTTTGGCACGTAAAACCCCAAATATTATTATTGGCCACTCCACGAAAGCTTGGCTTCGCATCGATTCCAAGATGTGCGTTTGATCTGCAAAATATCTTTCTAAACGTTCCCTGCCCTCAGCTCTTGTATTTAAAGGTCAATCGAAAAAAAAAAGATAAACGATCCTAAACTTTCATTTAGGTGTCTCTTAGTGGCACTCGCACCTCGGCGTTGGTGTTCTTCAGGTTAATATTAGGCGAACACAACGCGCGAACCGAACTCGGAAGCAACTGTTTTTCAATAATTAGCCGGTTAAATATCATGTTACCTTCTTGTGTGTGGCGTCATTAGTGACGTCATTACTTCCACTTTCTATCTCCGGGTTTCCAGGGATTTCGGCAAAGTCGTGCTCACGTGGCGGGTCTGTAAAGTATTCGGTTATGTGCTTTGGTGAGGTAATCAGTGATTTCTAATTAATTCTAATTATTTCAGACACTTCAGTAACTCAACTTAACTAAACTGAGTCGGAGTGCATACGGCAGACGTTGCCATGAACTTGGTTAAACACGTTGGCGGGCTTGTTGGGTTGTTGGTCAAACTGGCAGATGCATCAATGAGAGACTAAAAGAGCATCAGTATAACGTCACTTGGGTAATTCTTTTTCTATCTTTTTCTGATTTATTTTGAATGCGAAGTAAGGGAAGCTCTCCAGAATCCAATTGGCAGGTCTGCCCCTGGTCCTGATGGCATCGCCAACCGTGCCCTCAGAAACCTGGACGACTGCTCTATAGAATGGTTGACAGAGGAGATTAATGGAATATGGGAACGAGGGGTTGTCCCGGAGTCCTGGAAAATGGCCTCGGTCATCCTCATTCCAAAGCCTGGAAGGCCCCCGAGTCTCTCAAACCTCCGACCCATTTCCCTCACGTCCTGCGTGGGGAAAGTAGCGGAACATGTCATACACAATCGAATTTCTAGGCACATCGATAAACAAGGACTGTTTCCGTACAACATGATCGGCTTCCGTCCGGCCCTGTCAACGCAAGACGTCATGAAACTCATCAAATGTCAAATCATTGACAACACCACAAGAGATATAAGAGGCATCCCAGGCTTAGACCTGGAGAAAGCCTTCGACAATGTATCCCATGCTCACATTCTGAACTCCATCTCAGAGCTCAATTTGGGAGACGCCTTCCACAGATACATAAGCTCGTTCCTCCGGGATCGCAAGGCCACGCTCAAAATCGGTGACCTCAAGTCCGACAATTTCAGTTTGGGCCCCAGAGGCACACCACAAGGAGCGGTAGTCTCACCACTGCTTTTTAACATCGCCATGAAGAAATTATCGGAAAGGCTCTCCAACATAGAAGGGATCAATCATACGCTCTACGCTGATGACATCACAATCTGGTGCACCGGAGGAAGCGAAGGAACTGTTGAATTAGGCTTACAGGAGGCTGTAGATCAAAGAGAGATGTACCTGGAAAATACGGGGCTTAGATGCTCCCCGAGCAAGTCTGAGCTCCTCCTCCACAGGCCAGTCAGGAGAGGTCCCAAACCTAGAGGCTGGAAACCGTTGTCTGAAATAAACATCAAACTCCACACTAAAAGCAGCTGTACCATCCCCAGAGTCGACACCATTCGGGTCATTGGCATGTTCATCGAATCCAATGGCAGTAATAATACTACGCTCAACAAGCTCACAGCCAAGACTGAGAACATGATGAGACTCATCAACAGAGTCTCGAATAGGCGTGGAGGCTTAAAGGAAGACAACCTCCTCCGGTTGTTCCACGCCTTCCTCATGAGTCATATAGTTTATGTGGCAGCCATGCACAACTGGTATAACTCCGAGAAGAAACGATTAAACACGCTCATCAGAAAAAGTATAAAAAAGTACTAGGCATTCCGTTACGGGTGAGCACGGACCTCCTTATGCAACTAGGAGTGCACAACACATTGGACGAGATAATCGAGGCCCAGGAGTCAGCCCAACTGGCCCGTCTATCCTCTACCCCGGCTGGAAAGAAGATCCTGGCAGTTCTTGGGATCAACCCTATCCTCATGAAAGAGCGGAAATATGAAATTTCAGAAAATCAAAGGAACAACATACGAGTTGCACCGTTTCCCCATAATGTTCATCCTCAACACAACGTAGGCAGACGCAGGGCAAGAGCCCTCGCCCTCCTCAAGCGCACCAAAGACGATCCCTACTCGGCATGTTTTGTGGACGCAGCCCAATATGGACAGTCGTCTAACTTCGCCATTGCCCTCGTTGATCACAACGGACAAATAGTGAATGCGGCTTCCCTGAAGTGCTCAACACCAACCAGAGCAGAGCAGGTCGCAGTTGCTATAGCACTCCTAGACAACAGCAGATCACAAATCTTCACTGATTCGAGGTCGGCGGTCAGGGCTTTCGCTTCAGGATCCATCGCCGAGGAGGCTCACAAGATTCTCAAGAACAAGATAATCTCTCCGCACACCATCACGTGGTTTCCGGCTAACCTCGACCCCCAGCTTGACTCGTTTCCCAATCTTAATGACATTGCCCACTTCTAAGCGCGCGCACTAACCCACCGCGCGGGAGCAAGATTGAGCTCAGACTCCGGTGTTGTCGAGTTTCGGGACACTCTCACTACTTTCAGCGAAATTACTACGCACTATCACCTGGGTAGGAGGACTTATCCTCCCCCTCACTGCAAACTGGCTAGACCTCTGGCGTCCACTTTACGCATGCTTCAGACGCAGTGCTATCCAAACCTGGCCCTTTTCCACACAATCACTCCAGAGGCTTTCAGCTCTACTTGCCCCGACTGTGGGGCTGTTAGCAATTTGGCACGCATGCTCTGGCGATGCCCCTCGTTACAGGGACCCAATCGCATCACAGAACAAGAATGGAGCTCTGCCACCGGAGCTCAGAGTATGCACGTCAAACTTGGGTGGTCCAGAGAGCCCACGATGCGGCGGTTAGGCTCGGCCTACCCGTCCCCACGTGGGAGCGGCCCGCAGTTCTGCCCTAGGGCAAAGCTTCTCAGGACCTTGTTATTAAAGTTCTTTGTCTGTCTGTCTGTCTGTCTGTCTGTCTGTCTGTCTGTCTGTCTGTCTGTCTGTCTGTCTGTCTGTCTCCAGTAGTCTGAGTGAGTTATAATTAATTATAATTATTCCAAAAGCTTCAGTAACTCGAACTTACTAAACTTACGCTCTGATATATCTATAATGAAACCGATGAATTTTGTACTGTACTATCTTTTTCTTTATATATTTTTTTATTTTCTCCCCGCTCGTCTGAGGAGGTTGAACCGCAATAACTGCTGCACACAAAAGAAGAGCGTCGCTGGATGCTCGTGCCACCAAAAATAGCACTGCCTTTCCAGCCTCTAAGAAAACCTGTACGCACGCATTATGCGAAGATTGATTTTTCACCCTAAATATCTAGGCTTTGAACCGGCAGGTTATATTGGTTACCTTCGAGCCTATAGTGACGTGAAAAGTTAGGGGTGAAAAAATTTTGAAAAGCCGCGATAGATAACACGCCTGAAGAAAGAGGAGCGAGAGCGCGCGCGTCAATGAGAGACTAATGCTATCTTCGGCTGGTCGTTTCTGAGCACTCTGGAGCGCTCTCGCGAGCGGCGTTGTCTTCGGCTGGTTGAAATAGGGTGCGCGCCCTGCGTTCGGCTGGTCCTTCTCGATTGCTCTCCTCTATCTTGGAGCGCTCTGAGGCGCTCCGAGCCCTGTCGTCGGAGCAGACATCGAGATTGAAACGTCATCGCAGCGCCGCGTCGCTGCTGTTGGCGACGGCCCACCGTAACCTTGGCAACCTAGGCCACTGCATGCTGGCGTCTCGACGAACGTTCGTCCCGCCGGCACGTCCGCCGGTTTTTCCGGCAGCACCGGGAGCTTTGGATAGGCGAAACATCGGACGTTGGCAGTGGTCACGTGCTTTCGCATCAGCAATTTCCTCCTCCGAGAGCGAGCCGCACGTTCGGCTTGTGCGCTTGTCCCCTACCTTTGAGCTCGGGAAACGACCGATCTACCCGACTCTGCTTCGGGGCATACAGGCGACCAGTCAAAGATACCATAAAAGAGCGTCGGTGTAACGTCACTAGGGTAATCTCGGGTCATTCGGGCATTCGTTGAAGATATTGTCCCTGCAAACCCATGTTTGAAAGTACTTCTATATTGTATAGGGCTCATAGCAGGTTGACAAGGAATATTGTGAAGGCCTAATAAATTGCAAAATTAGAGCAAAGGTACGTGAGCGAGCCATCAGTGTCGCTACCGGAAAAAGAGGTACGATTCCTCGGTTTATCGTTGTAGCTATTGCAGTGTACGTTTCGACCATGCCTTGGACACATATGCGGTTCATCGACACGCACTGTTCTTTTTTGCTGCCTCGTGTGTTTCCGCTCGTACGGTATATATTTATCGATTCGTGCGAAAATGAAATCTATAGTCGAAAGTTGTAGCGCTGTCTCTGTGTATCTGTTTCTTTCTACGTCCTCGTTCAGTCGCGCTTACACAGGCTATCATAGACATTGCCAGAACCTGACTGCAAGCTTACCACTATCGTTGAAGAGAAAGGTGTAGATCAATGCATTCTACTAGTGCTAACATCTGGGGCAGAAACTTCGAGGTTCACAAAGGAGCTCGAGGACAAGTTAAGCACCACCCAAAGACCAAAGAGCGATAGAACTCAAAATGTCAGGCGTAACTATAGGAGACAGGAAGAGAGCGGTGTGGATCAGAGAGTAAACGGGGATAACCGATATTCTGATTGACATTAAGAGAAAAAAAATGGAGCTGGGCAGGACATGTAATGCGTACGTTAGATAACTGGCAGACCATTAGGGTTAAAATGTGTACCAAAAGAAGGGAAGCACAGTCGCGGACGGCAGAAGTCTAGGTGGGGGGGATGAAATTAAGAAATTCGCAGGCGCTAGTTGGAATCGGTTTGCGCAGGCCAGGAGTAATTGGAGATCGCAGGGAGAGCTAGGCCTTCGTCCTGCAGTGGACATGAAATAGGCTGCCGCTGATGATGAACTACCAAGAGGAAAATCACTCAGAAAGTTAACGTGTATCCGACTGCCTGGCGATAGCCACTGCCCAGGCCTTCACTTATTACGTGATCTCTTTTAAACTCTAACTCAGCGCATGTTTTGGGTTTCAAATCAATCACTTCAAATCGTTGCCTTGCTGCAATCCGAAGTCTCAGCTTATGCAACACCTTCTGCAAAGTGACACGGGAAAACTGAGCGCAGACAATTTTAGCTTACATATAGAGGAATGAAACAGTAAAGAAAAAAAACAATGTGAGCATAAATGGAAGGTGCTCCACAATGAACATTCATGGGCGCTGGTGCTGGACCATCTATATAGGGTACCACGTGACACAGGGTACCACGTAGCGCGTGACACACAAATTTTATTTGTGTGTCACGCGCTACGCAAGGGAATAATGGCGCGACAATTAAGTTCCTGCTCGTAAATGTTGCTATGGCCGTACTGCGAGAAAAATGTTGAACAAATAGTCCTCTCACGATGATTTGGGTGAAGAAGATGTGGACGAAGCCACAGTCGCTTGCTCGACGATACGATGGAAACACATTTCACTCAGGAGGAAGCAAATCGAAAAAAAAATGTCCCCGAAATATCTCCCAAATAGAAAATAATCAAAAAAGAAGACTAGCGTAAACACAGTGGAGAAGTCGAGGGCGAATGCGCGACCACAGTTGGTTGCGCTTAAACGCACGGCGGCGCCTTTTGTCCCCGTCGTCTTCAAGGTCGAGAGCTCCTCAGCATGCATTATTCCAGCTGATGCTGCGCTCCGCTCCTCCGTGACTCGGGCTCGCGCGCGTGGAGCGTTTTCCTGCTTATGATTTTCATATGCTTTTCTCAAATAAATAAAGTACCCCTTTCCTTGCGTAGCTTCCCTTTATACCTAAGGGTAAACATACTTCGTTATATCTGTTATCTTCTTGCAGAATGATAAAAGCGTCCCCTGTCGGTATCAGTTAACAAACAGCCACTGTAAAGAGTCCGCAGAGACGATAAGTTCGGACAGCAGTATCTGTATATGCACCTTTCGACAAACAGCAGTTTTTTCTTCTTTCTTTTTGCTTTGATGTCGATTAAATGATGAGACCCTGGCAAATTAGGCCAATGAGTGGCCGGCTATACGAATCATGAAAACTTAACTTCCGGTACAAATAAATGTATAAAAGAAAAATAAACAAAAGCACAAAGGAAGAGAACGCAGATTCAGTGCAGTGTTATAGTTTTGATGACGGAAAGCTCGTTTGAGCTCGAGAGGTAGTAGTGTATGGCACAGAGGATGACGCTAACACAGCCTCCCTGCCTGTACGCATAGCTGTTAGGCACTCTGTCTGCGCCATGCATACATCGCTAACATCGTCAACCAACGCCTCGCGATCTGAGCTAGATAACTGGGCTGTTTGAAAACTCGCGTGAGGAAATAAAACGGGGTCAAGGATTTCGTTTCGAAGTCCATTTGTAGCCTTTTGTAGCACACGAGACGACACGTGAGAAAACAAATATAATGGTACGCAGGGATATGATGGACCTGGCGTATAAGAATGGAAAAACGACGTCGAGAAAATATGCAAGATGCGACACTAATGGCAGTTGGGACAAATATGCAGCGCCAACGCCACAATTCTCGATCGGGAGAAACAAGTTGTCACGCCGCATTGGTTTCCTCCCTGAGCGACAGACGAAACGAGTGAGGGTGTTGTGCATGGTTTGAATGTTTTTCCTGGAACAGTGAAGGACTTGAAGCACGTAAACCAGCTGTTCTGCTAAAACAACATTGCAGGCGTGCATTTCTTGCAAAAAAAAAACAACAACAACAAATAATTCGCTCCCACTAGATGCTTGAGCCGTATGTCGAAGTTTTAGAGCGCAGCTGTTAGGCGCCTGTTCCTGCAGCGATATTCGACGTTCCTCCTAACCGAGCGAATGAGCACAGCGAAGGATGAAATAGCGAACACGTGGCGCAGATGGGAATGAAACGAGGAGGAGTAGATTTTAATGAAGAGAAAGGAGGAGAGGTCGGCCTGGAGAGCGTGTCTCTAGCCTGCTACTCCTCACTGGGGAAAGGGGAAGTGGGAAATACAGGGAAAGGTAGGTGGCGGGTGAATATGTTATGGTACAATGAGATACTATATACACGTTGTCCAATATGCGGATGCACACTGTAGACGCAATACACGTCAGAGTAATCTTGTCCGTACCAAAAGTAATCTTGTCACAAAAAGTTATCGCGCAAACACATTTCGCACTGACTGCACGTCTCGCAGCTTCTAGAGGCGATCGTCTAAGCCAGTCTCACTTAAAAAGTTCAAAAGTGATTTTATGGAACGTTGGGCACAGTGAACACAACTCCACGCGCCCAAAAGCTTTTCTTCTGAAAAGGGGCGGGAGTCCAATCTGTCAACTGTAGATTTGAGTGTTCTTCGTTCGGCCGCATATTGAAGGCACACGCAAAGTACGTGAGCTATTGCCTCGAGAGTGGGACAGACGCTACATTCAGGGGATTAAAGACAGCGTTAGCGAAAAGAGCGTGAGGAGGAAGGCGAAGTAGGAGGGTATGGCGAAAGCGTGAGGAGAAAAGCGTAGTGCCGCGCAAGACGGGCTCTGCGGCGGCGATGGCTACGAGATGGCGTCAGAGCTGTGCACGTCGTCTGTATGGAAACGAAGCGTTGCATGAGTGGAGGTTGTCTGTGGCGGCTGCTATGAACCGCGCGCACGCGTTACCCACGCGCTGCTGCTAGCGATCTCCCGATTAGCGAGGCAGTCGCGCCGCACTTCGCCCCGTTTGCAACGTGCCGCATGCAATAGACTGTCCTAGTCAGTCAATATATCGCGAAATGAAAACACGTATAGAGCTGCCCTCGAATTTCGCAGTAGTAAGTGTTACATTCATCGGTGAATGTTTTTTTTTTGTGTGTGTGTGTGCTACACAATCAGACCGGGGTGAACTACTCTTGCGAAATTGGTCAAGGTAACGTACAGCGCCAGTATATCAGCGGATACCAGCAAACAGCGATGAAGTCACTGCCCACTGAACAAATTAGAATACGCGAAACATAAGTAACAGAATTACCAGTAGTTGAATAGGACTGCAATAGAGGCAATACTTATTTGGCACTTTTCTTACTTTAGCCATAGAAAGGCAACGACATCCATATGAATCAGAACCCTAATTGATGAATTGCCATAAATAAAGCGTTGTTGCAACATGGTGGGAATTGGCACTCAAGCATAAGGGTGTAGAAAAAAAATAGAATTGCCGCAAGTGTAAATCCTTGTCTTACAAATGAGTGATAATAATATTTGGGGTTTTACGTGCCAAAACCACGTTCTGATTATGAGGCACGCCGTAGCGGAGGACTCCGGAAATTTTGACCACCTGGGGTTCCTTAACGTGCACCTAAATCTAAGCACACGGGTGTTTTCGCATTTCGCCCCCATCGAAATGCGGCCGCCGTGGCCGGGATTCGATCCCGCGACCTCGTGCTCAGCAGCCCAACACCATAGCCACTGAGCAACCACGGCGGGTGCAAATGAGTGAGTATATATACACAGTTTTTTTTTGGGCGCCACCATATTGCCACGCAGTGGCGCCATCTATGGTCAGTCGGCATGCTGGCTTGGGCGAGCGCTCGGTCTTGCATGGCAGGTACACACGTTCAGCGGTAGTTTCTGGTGCTTGTTATCGCGCTCGTGCGGCCTATTTAGTGTGACGTGGCGTCTTCTACGTGGAAGACGGTTCTTTGAGACGTACTAAAGTGGTTTAAGTCTCTATGGACTGACTTTTTGCTTCCGTTGAGACGGACAGAGCACGTACCGCGATGTGTGCACGAGTATTTGAGCCTACAATCAGCCTCAGAGAGATGAATTGTGTATTTCTGAATGTTGCATTCACAAATGTGAAATTACTGCAATATTATCCTCTAGTTCTAAGCTGCGGTTAGGAGCAATGAAACATACGCGACAATCGTAATGGCGTGAGTACCGTTCTGCTACGATAGGAGCTGTGCTGTTATACTTTGACAAGCGTTCAAACTGTTAGCTGCAGATGACATTGCGTGACTACTTGGTTCGGTGGATGAGGTTTCCACCCATGAATAAAATAGTTTTGGTTAGTAATAACACCGTACCTTACACTGTGAATTAAGCTTGTCCAGTAAAGCGACCATTTACGAATTGCGCGAGCGTCCTAAGCCGTGGTAGGTGCTGGAAGACGACGAAGTGATCCTATTGCTGAGTGTTTCTTCTCCGTCACCAGTATTTTGTGGTAATTCTCGCTTTCTTCCGGGGAACACTGTTCCCTGCTCGACGGGAATGGAAGTGGAGCCACCCGCACTCCCACCTGATGTAGCGGCGCCCGCGTCGGCAGCCTCAAGGAAGCGGAACAGCCTCTCGAGCGACAGCAAGGCTACCTTGATAAACTCGACCGAGAGTGACGACAGCTCCCACGACGACTACGTGACTGTCCTGAGTCAGAAAGCAAAGCGGCGGATGCTTAGGGCCTCTGTGCACACATCTACTACGATGACTCCGCAGAGTTCGCCGAAGTACACCATGCTTTTCTTACCTGTGCTACCCTCCGAAAACATGATGTTCCTCAACAGGCAAGTTGAATCGGTTAAACTCGAGAGACTGTTGCCAAATGGCATCGAGGACGTGCGAGTCAACCCTCGGAAGAATGTTGTCGCGGTAAACGTCGCCCAAGCGTCGGCGTTAGCTTCTCTGCGAGCTGTCACTGTTCTCGGTGGCATGAACGTCCGTACCATCATGCCGATGGGAACAGAGGCTACTACAGGCGTCACATATAACATTGATGCTGCCATCTCAGGCGAGGATTTACCACTTTTGATAAACCCTGCCAATCATGGGACCCACATACTGCAGGTGGCCCGTCTCGGAACTTCAAGATGCGTAAAAATTGTCTTTAAAGGTGACTGCCTTCCATCGCATGTGAAGGTACGTCATTTCCGACATGCTGTCCGGCCCTTTGTTCCCAAGCCGCTTCAGTGCAGAAACTGCCAGAAATTCCGTCACGTGAGCGCCGTCTGTGAAAAGTCTGCTATATGTTCCCGCTGTGCAGCCCAACACTCTGCAGGCAACTGCCAGGCAAAAACTTATAAGTGTCCGAACTGTCAAGGGCCCCACGAAGCCTCATCAAAGGAATGTCCTAGAGTTAAGCGAGAACTCTCCATATTGAAGAAAATGGTGAGGGACCGGTCGACTCATCGTGAAGCAGCTGCTGACGTCAGGCGACGTCGTTCTCGTCGCAGACGCTCATCAAGGAATTCTGCTCTCCGCACAAAGAATACGCGTCCCTCAAAGCCTCTTGCTGTTGAATCTGCTCCAACCCCAGTGCAGAATGTGTCCAAACCGCGTGTAGATAACGGAGCAGCGGGAAAGAATGCCGTGGATGAAGAATAGCCACCACTGCCAAGGATAAGCCCTGTGGAAAAACTCCAGCAAGGAGAGGCACCACAATGCTCCACCCCTCACCCAGATTAGCTGACAGAGCATGGCCGCCGAATTGTAACAATGCTCAAGTCTTTGATAAATGCGATTCGCACGCTTGTGGGCAACTCGAATACGCCAACAGCTCGAAGCGCAGTGCAAGTGTTGGATGCCCTGAGCCCAGTGCTTGCAAATCTTGCGTAAGCACAATGGCTCTTCCACTGCCTTCACTTCGTGATGAAGTGCGTAGCGCGACGATTTTCCAGTGGAATGCCAGAGGACTTAAATCACGGATTTCATGTTTCCGCCAATATGTTTTTACGAACCGATTTCCTGTAGTGGTAATATGTGAACCGAACGTGTCAAAACGGCTAAGACTCTCTGGATACGAAGCCTTTATGGCGTCGACGTGCGGGCAATCCAGCAAAGTAATTGTTTACATCCGCACAGAACTGACTTACATTCACCACTCGGTGCAGCCTCATGATGGAAACCAATACGTTTGTCTCCGTATTACAAAGAATAAAATGGTCTTCACCCTTATCGGCGCCTACATCTCCCCATATAGTCGGTTCGACGGCGACCGACTGCGAGACATCCTGACGGCGACTTCTAGGCCCTGGATTATCACGGGAGGCTTTAATGCTCATGACTTGGCTTGGGGAAGCTCCAGAATAGATTCCAGGCACCGGAAACTTGTGGAATTTGCTTCCGACCATGAAATCAGCATTATGAACGATGGCAGTCCGACGTACTTGCGTGGTTCGAACTATAGCAGTTCCTTAGATTTGACTTTGGTGTCACGGCAACTTGGTCAAAATGTTCGATGGTTCTCTGACATCGAGACTCATGGCAGTGGCCATATTCCCACCTACTTAAGTCTCACTGGATTTGGAAGCTTCCCATTTTCTACTTCCCGAGAAGTATATAAAAGGTGGTCAACGTATAAGACAAAGGTGGAAGAGGCATGCAAAGAAGGATTTACCGGCACCATTGAGAACCTTATTACAAGTGTACTGGAATTGTCTAAGTACACATTTACATCCGCTATAAAACGTACGGATTTTGACATCGCACTTGAGGGACTTCGAACGATTCACAGAAGGGCCGAGAGGCGACACAGGCGCACGAAGTTAATTCATGACCTTAGAGTAGCTCGGCGTATACAGAAGAAAATCCAACGTCGTATGGAAAGGCTGGAGGAACAACGGTGGAAGACGTTGTGCGAATCACTTGGCCCCCGCAAGCCACTGTCTATCATATGGAGGATGGTGCGCGGCCTTGGCTCGTCTCCACAGCAACGACACCCATTCTCAGCCCTAGCCCTCCATCAAGGCCGCTCACAGGTCGATATAGCCGAAGACTTCTGTGTGAAGATTGCGGGCAGTGTGGTCACCATCAATAGCGAAATTCTGGGTGAGGTTCCTGCGACACACTTCCCAGAATTGAATGTGTCTTCTCACTTGAGGAATTGGACGCTGCTCTGGGCACATGCAGGCGCTCATCGTCGCCAGGACCAGACGGTATCACCTACGCTGCTTTATGCCACCTAGGTGAAGATGGCCGAAGCAGACTTCTGGAATGTTATAACCAATCATGGAATGATGGAGTCGTTCCTGAGCGGTGGAAGTCCAGCCGCTTGATACCACTCCTGAAGCCTGGAAAGTCGCCACTTGACCTAGCGTCCTACCGACGCATTGCGCTGTCTAGCTGTGTTGGGAAGGTCATGGAAAGAATGATTCTCACCCGCCTAGAGTGGTATCTTGAGCGCCACGACGTATACCCCGAGGCCATGGCTGGTTTTAGAAGAGGCCGTTCCTCTATTGACAACGTCATCGACATCGTCACGTCTGTACAACAAGAAAAACACCACAAGCGTATATCGGTTGCACTATTCCTCGACGTGAAAAGCGCCTATGATAATGTAACGCATGAAGCCATCCTTGATGCCCTGGAAATTATGGAATTGGTGGACGCATGTTTCGGTGGATTCGGAGCTATCTATTCAAAAGATCCTTCTTTGTGCACAGTGCAGATGGCCGAAGCGCTGACCATTACACTTGCCGTGGCGTCCCTCAGGGTGGGGTTCTTAGCGCCACTTTGTTCAACCTTGCAATCCTTGGACTTGCCGACGTTCTACCACATACAGTAAACCTTTCCATATAGGCTGACGACATATGCATATGGGCCTCGGCAGTTACACGTCTCCAGGTGCATGCACGGCTCCAAAAAGCAGTGACCCTAACATCATCGTACCTGCGTGCTCAAGGCCTCAGCATTTCGACCGAGAAGTGCGCCTTAGTCGCTTTTACCCACAAGCCCATGACCTGGTACCCCATTTCTATTGACCACCAACCAATTTCCTACGCAAAAACTCACCGATTCCTACGCGTTATTATAGACAGAGACCTTTCATGGAGCCCCCACATCTCATACTTGAAGAAGAGGCTCACTTCTATCTCCCATATACTAAGGTTTCTTGCCGGTAAAACGTTGGGCACATCCGTGGCATCTATGCTTCAACTATACAGGACGCTCTTCCTAGGATACTTGCGATACAGCACACCAGTGCTGTCCAATGCTAACAAAACTAACATCCATGTCCTACAGAGCATTCAAGGCCAAGCCCTTGGAACATGTCTGGGGTTACCTCGAAATGCTTCAACCGTGGCAACAATTTCCACCGCGAGAGACCACCCAATAATGACCTATGTAGCTATTGACGCACTCCGGGCGCATTTTCGCCATATATCCAGAGTCCCTGACCACCATCTCGCTCGCTTGCCTGAGAAAAAGACCCAAGGCAGCGTTCTCCAGATCAATTGCGGCAAACCGGCACTCTGTGTCTTTGAGGCACTCACCCGCAACAAGAACGCCATCCCCTATGTGGTGCTTGAAAAAGCCTCCTGTGTACCTTGCTGTTCCAGAAATAGTGAAGAAAGCTAGCCTGACCACCGCGGCTCTCAAGCAGATCACATTGGAACTTTTGCATTGTTCATACGCTAACCGAATCCATGTTTACACGGATGGCGTCGTCTCGGAAAATTCTAGGGGCGCCGTTGTTCTACCATCTCAATCGGTCGTCATCAAGTTTAAGACTTCACACGTAACGACATCTACAGGTTCCGAACTGGCCGCTCGTCGCGCTGCTATCGAATACATTGAAAAACAACCGCCCAACAAATGGGCTATATTTTGTGACTCGAAAGCAGCCCTCCTGAGCTTGCGAAGTTTACGACGTGGCAATTATGAACAGCTGGTGTCACAAATCAACGAAACCTGCCATTGCGCTTCTGAACGAGGACATTATATCATCTTTCAATGGCTGCCGGGACTTTGTGGCATCGTTGGTAATCACCTCGCCGATGACGTTGCCCGACGTGCCCAGGCTGGCTCACCGACACTCCTTATACCTTTATCGAGAGTCGACGCTGCAAGAGAGCTTCGCAGTCTCGCTCGTACCATCACGTTAGGTTACTGGCATACACCACAGAACTCTAAGTGTCATTTATACACCCTCGACCCATCACTGACACTTAAATTACCAGCGAACCCTCCACGACGTGACGCAACACTGCTGTGTCGGCTGTGGGTAGGAGTAGCATTCACCAACTCCTCAGCTATCGTTTTGGAATGGCGGATTCACCAATGTGCGCTAAGTGCAAGTGTGAAGAGACCATCAGTCACCTTCTGTGCCACTGTTCTCGCTTCGATAATCAACGTGAGACTCTCCAGTGTGCCTTAAATAGACTGGATGACAGGCCATTTACGGAAGCGAAGATCTTGGGATCCTGGCCTCACAGTTCACTAGCCCAGAAAACAGTTCGAGTGCTTTTTCACTACCTTAGGGCAACAGACTTGAGTGCCCGGCTATAGACATCCTACACCTAAGTTCTCTCTCTCTCTCACTCACTCGCCATTCCCCTCCCCACGTGTAGGGTAGCAAACTCGACTCAGTCTGGTTAACCTCCCTGCCTTTCCTGCCTTTCCTTCTTCGCTTCTCTCTCTCTCTCTCTCTCTCTGGATTACAGATATCTTTGTTCTATATAGCACGCGGTCCAAGCATACGGCATCAACGTTTATATATCTATAAACGTTGTGCGGCGTGACTATGCGAGACAGTAGTGCGGCGTTAGCCCGTTTTCTGTTTCTTTTTCGAGAAAGAGGATGAAACCCGATTTATTTTTTGGTTGTGTTCCTTCCGTTCACTAAGACGCACTGTCACGTATTGCATATATTTTGTCTTCAAAAATAGCCATCGCATTTTTATTATGCGGTCCCTCTCATATATCATGGCTTTACAGGGCAAAAAGGCAATGCCGAAGCACATAGCTTGCTTATGTATCATGCTGGTTTACCAACCTCAGTGATCGCTGTGTTAAGCAGAGCCATCGGCCTCATGCAGGAAGGATAGCGTAAACATGATTTCAAGCCTACTAGACTTGAAATGCGTGAGAACGATGCCGATATCACAATTATTCGATAGCGCGTGCCGCTCAGATGTTTCGTGGTTGCCTTAGGTTGGCCGTACACGAGCATGCGCTCTTATGTTTTGTGTTTTAGTCGCCAAGGATCAGATAGTGAGCAGATTTACCATTTCATGCTGGTAATACAGAGACACTGGTTCTCTTCGTTGAATTAAAACCGATATAGGAAAAGCAGTTCACAAGACATACACACACCGCTGCTGATAATGCGTGTCACATGTTTGCGCCCTCAAGATATATTTCCGCGTGTTGTAGTTACCGATGCACCAAAGGGCTACACATTGGTTCCCTGACGACCTTATATGAACGGACATTGCGTAAATTTCACAAAGTACGACCTAAACCTTGTTAGAATTGTTCCATAGCACGCGACAGCAATGTTTTCAAGCAGCGCTTCGCCGGATCGCACAAGCCAGATAGGAGGAAAGGCTCTCCTCGCGGCCTTTTCTCCTCGCCCGATGAAAAGGCCTATAGAAGCTATAATTAAGAGCCTAGCATTTATATTTATCCTACTTGTTCCGCCACTCTAACACGTTTTAATTCCGCCAAGCAGAATTTTCCCTACGTTGACATGGCTAAGCAAGTTCAAAAGGAACACCATAGCACACTCTATCAAATGCTTTAGCAATATCTATTCGGATGAGAGCCAACCGCTGAAAGCTCTGTGTCACGCACTCAAGAATAGGACATACGTAAAATGCGTATTTGCATCTATGCCACGACAGAGAATGCCACATGTTTGATGTTCTCCGACGAGATCACAAGTGACCGTCTGTAGTCTATCAGCTAGAACTATTGCAGATTTTCTAGTCTACCTTAGGGCTTCATAACCTAAAACTATTCCAACTGTCTGGCATCATATGTATGGGACCGCTGACGCAAGCATCGGGTGGTGACCCGCAGCGTTATTTGGACCGCGCAATGAAACGCTCTCCCCTTTTATATAAGGTCACTTTTGTTTGCTTTGAAAGTCAATAGCGTTGCATATCTTCACAGGTTCTTCTTATCTGATTGGCTGGCAAGATGCGAGGAGCAAGTAGCAGTCGAGAGAATTTCCGTGTGGGGAGCTAGCGCAGTGACAGTATAGATAACTGGAGAGGAGTGTGATGCCAACGGCCAGGATTGGGTCGCTTCCCCTTGCTTAGCTTGCGTTGGCTGGTCGAAAATCGCAGCGGCTCGTAACGAAAGCATAAAATACCGCTAAAACGGATCCACATCGAAGAGTTGGACGAGCGACGCTGTATACGTGCCGAAAGGGCTCGATAGCTTCGCATTGCCACGCAAAACTTTTTTATCGTACGCAAATAAACCCATTTTCCCCGGCAGCTCTGAGTAGCCAGTGCCAGAGTGATCGGTGGGCAGACATCTATTACTTTCAGAACGGGACAGTCTCAGGTCCCGTTATGTTCGGGGTATGCATGCATCGTTATTGCGTACACGTCACTTTGACATACTGAGTTGTCGCGGTTTTGTGACGTCGCGTGGCAGACAGGAGAAGTGGGTGCAGCCGGAAAACAATTTGACCAGTCGCGGAAGGCTAATGGTGAGAAAAGCGTGGAATCGGAAAGAAATGCTTTTCCTTCGTCCGCTCTAATCATAGGTAATCAGCGTGTACACGTCATGTCAGGTAGGGAGCTTTCGCAGTTTTCGTTGCATTGCGTGGCAGACAGGAGAAGTGGTGGCGGCCCAATATGTTTTCGACCAATCGTGAACGGCTGATTGGTGAAACGCAATAGAAACAGTTTGGAATAGCTTTACGTTATAGCGCCCTTACATAACAATATCGGTGGATGCACGCCAACCTGCCGTTTAGCATCAACAGAGTTGGTTTTCGCAACGGCGCTGAGCAGCAAGGTATTGCGTTTCACAGAGACTCTAAGAAGGTAGCTTCGGTGTATGCATTTTAAAGCCCAGAACGAGCAATACTGTAGCTGACCAGGATTAAATAACCGCGTTGCATAGAAATTGCCGAAGGGTGGGTCTAAAAATTAATCTGCAGAAAACTAAAGTAATGTTTAACAGTCTCGGAAGAGAACAGCAGTTTACGATAGGTAGTGAGGCACTGGAAGTGGTAAGGGAATACATCTACTTAGGACAGGTAGTGACTGCGGATCTGGATCATGAGACAGAAATAATCAGAAGAATAAGAATGGGCTGGGCTGCGTTTGGCAGGCATTCTCAGATCATGAACAGCAGGTTGCCATTATCCCTCAAGAGAAAAGTGTATAACAGCTGTGTCTTACCAGTACTGACGTACGGGGCAGAAACCTGGAGGCTTACGAAAAGGGTTCTACTTAAACTGTGGACGACGCAACGAGCTATGGAAAGAAGAATGATAGGTGTAACGTTAAGGGATAAGAAAAGAGCAGATTGGGTGAGGGAACAAACGCTAGTTAATGATATCTTAGTTGAAATTAAGAAAAAGAAATGTGCATGGGCAGGACACGTAATGAGGAGGCAAGATAACCGGTAGTCATTAAGAGTTACGGAATGGATTCCAAGGGAAGGGAAGCGTAGCAGGGGGCGGCAGAAAGTTAGGTGGGCGGATGAGATTAAGAAGTTTGCGGGGACAACATGGCCACAATTAGTACATGACCGGGGTAGTTGGAGTAGTATGGGAGAGGCCTTTGCCCTGCAGTGGGCGTAACTAGGGTGATGATGATGACGATGATGATGATGATGATGATGATGATGATGATGATGATGATGAAGAAGAAGAAGAAGCATAGAAATTGTTCTCGACAAGAATGGCGGTATGTTGGCGTGGCAACTTATTGTCGTCATGCTTGCGAAAACAGCCTCGGTGCCACAAAAAGAGGGTAGATGACCAAGATGACAATGAACCTAGAGAAGGGCACATACGCACTGGAGGCTGCGCAAAGAATCATGCGGTTGTTGAAAACAACGCGAAAATCTTCGACGGCGACAATGGCAACAACGATGTCACGACAACCCAATTCACTTTTTTTTTACATTTTTTTACGCATAGCACTTACAGTAACCAAATACCCGATACAGCAGCACAAATATACGAGGACAAAAAAAACTTTCGCTGAAATCTCTTCGCTCGCACTATCATACAGTTTTAAAAGCTTTGTTCTCAGAGTTGGTGAATTTCTGGCGTTGACCTTCAACACGACTCATCGAGTCTATACACCTCGAATTAAGCCTTCAGATGGACACTAGGGAGAAAACCAAGTCTAGGTTACAGTAATGAAATATGCTTTAAAAGTTTATTTGCCTTAATTTAGCGGCAATATGTTGATTATTAGACGATGGAAACGATGGTCAAAGTTTCATTTCTTAAATTTCACGCTGAAAGCTCGGCGCCTGCATACGTTATTTTGACGTTATACAGACTTTATAGCCTTCGTATTTGCACCGTTGTCACTCCGCGAACGTTCTCGAAACTATTACTAGGCCCAGTCTTTGGAAGTTTCAGAATGCAGAGTAGTCCATATTGGCTGATAAACGTTTGATTGAGCAGACGCAGTCAAGATCCATGATGTCACTCAGGGCTAGTGCGGGAACTTTAAGGCGGCGGCGCCACTGGCGCTTTTCGTGTTTTAAATTTTTCTCGCTTACATCAGCCACTTCTCATGCAGTGTATGAGCGGCATTCCTGGCTCTGTAGAAGGGTAAATTACTAATACAGCTCAGATTATTTTTCTTTCCTGAGTGCCCCTTTAACATAGCAACTGCCTCATCACCTGCGGCGAAATAAAAATTCATTTACACAAACACTACATTTCACATGCGGTGTCGCTAAACGTTATATTTCAAGGTCACATCATATGCCGCGCCGCGGAAACGTGGCGAGTGTAGGTGCTTGAACGTCGTCCTATTGAATATGGAGATTGAAGATCTCACTTGTTTTACAAACTTCTCAAAAATGATTACTCTGGCCGCGCGGCAACCTCGCCACGGCAACACGCAACATACGAAAGTAAACATGACGCACAGAAATTGGCTAAATAAAACATTTTCAAATAATAAAAATAATTGTCTGCCTCGAAAAAAATTTCATAAGGCTTTGGCCAAACAGCTGCAAAGTGAAGCTCTAAAAATTTGATGCATTTGAACTAAATAAACTTATAGCCTGCATGGACATGGCGTGCCTCAGAGTCCTAGAGTCTGTCCATGTATTTCGATTTCCACAAAATGGAACATTGCATCACTCAGGGACTAACTGGGCACGTTGAAAAAAGGTAAAGTCACAAATTATTTATCTAAACATCACCTTCGTTGTCCAACATCCCAGAAATTGAAATTATTATTTATAGGTTATTTCAAGTACTTCATTTATTCGAATTTTTACCGTAAATTATTAAAATACTCTCCAAAACCCTCGCCCTAGCTCCTCGTACCAATACCAGCAATCCTATAGCCACTCGTTTCTTGGCATTTCTCTTTTAGTTAGTAAGCTAAAGAAGTTATCTGACGAAAAACATGTTGAAATCATGTTGAAAAGATATTAAACGTCAACATTAAAAAAGAGCGTAAGAAACAGAACGATACAAGGTCTACGCTAAAGAACACAAGGCCGACGTACATTGGACTATGTTTTTATATGTACTGAATTGGGGCAATAAAGATGATGAAATGTTGCCTAACTGTGCAATCTTTTTGTATTCGCCTTATTTTGTTGGGGCCTCCGTCAATTTCTTTCATTCGATTTTTATTCCTTTTTTTTTTCTTGTGGACAACTACGTCGATTTTGCCTTCTTTCGTATAGGCTTTGGTTGACAGGCCTTTCTTTCTCTCGACTATGAGACGAGGTGGCCCGATCCCAGATATAGTTCAGTCTAAGGCGCAGCACGCTTAATATTTTTACTATATCGGTGATAAATACCCCTGCACCGCTAATTTTACCTACTGTGCGACTAATTCCAGCTCATCGCCTAGTTTAATAGCTGCATTTTGATTGCGACTCGCTACGACGCTCTGGAGGTGCGACAGGGCCGCTTTACTTACAAAGAGGCCAAATAATTTGGCTGAAACTGCGGACCTTTTTGAGATCTGGTGCCTTTGGTTTCGGTTTCGAATGCATACACAAGGGTTGAAAAAAATGGTTGTAACTTTCCATAGGGTCAATGTGAATACATAATTCTTTTTGCCAAAGAATCTTGAATAGACAGAAACCTCTTTATATGAGAAAAACAGGAAAATGACTTTTTTTTGTGAAGCCGAGGAAACCATAAGAAAAGCTCACTGTACTTTTTAAACGGAATATCAAAATAAGACGTGGAAGAAAAGGCAACTTGCGGCCGTTGGCAGCCGAGCCCACAACCTCCATATGGCGCATGCGATCCCTTACGCATTCAGTTATAGTGTCACCTCAGCCATCGCCCACTTTCTTTGGACATTTGTGCGTGAGTAACAAACCTAGTCGATGCAATCAGTTTGGAAAGTTTGGGATTTCCCTTCTGATTGAGAAAACAAGGCGGCTCACGCTCTGGCGACGACGTGGTGCTGTCTCTAGCAAGAATATTATGAATGAATGGCTCAACTTTATTTTTCGTCTGAGAAAGGGGAGACTGGGACTGAAGGCACGAAGGCCTGACTGAGGTGCCAGACCCCACAGTTAAAACGGCGGTTTTAATCTGCACAAATGAATACATATGAAACGTACGTACACTTCGCACAAGAGAACAGACTTTCAGTAACAAAAATGATTACAATATTTGTTCATTGGAATGAGGAAGCCACATAAACATTAGTACAAATGCTGTCTATATGAACTATTTGCTAGGTCATACATGCATGCATGCCGATGCAATAGAAACACAATATCAATAGTTAGCGAAAGCAAATGTCATCGGCGAGTAATAGTGCACTAAGCTGTTTTTTGTAGAGCTTTCTGAAGCGCTAAAATTTAACAGTTCTCCTACCTTGAATCTCGACTGATATGTGAATGTTTGTTTTCCATAATTTGTTCTTGTTTTCGGTAAGTGTCTGGTATTCCGGCGTAGTAGACAAAGAGATATTTCTTCATTGTCTGTGTTCGTGAATAATTTTTGTTTATGTATGGTGACCAGAAGCGTCTTCTAATATATTCTGCTTGCTCGAAAAAGGGAGTAGTGTTGGAATAAGGGAGCTATTTAAAGGTCTACAAAATGGCCATGGTGATTGCGGTATATACGAAGGATTCGTTTATGTAAATTAATTAACTTGTTGTAGTTTGTTTTTGAAGTTGTTCCCCAAACCAGCACTCCACAGCAGAGTTTAGAGTAAATGAAAGCATTTTATAACTGTTGTTTGGGCCAAAGCGGAATCAGCTGGTTTATCCTGTTAATGATACCGACAGATTTAAAGAGAACATTGCACAGCATCCATATATGTGAACCACAATATAAATGTTCATCAAACCATACGCCTAAGAATGTTTGTTCTTGGGCATAGTTAGTTGCCGTACCATTGAAGTAAATGTTAATGTCCTTGGGTATGTTCTTGTTACGAGCTCTGAATAAAATTTATTTAGTTTTTGCAGTATTTAATTCAAGAGTGCTTTCTCTCAGCCAAATTGACAAGCGATTTAGATACACGTTAACGCTGACAGAAAGTTTAGAAATGTCACTGGATGTAAAAAACACGCTGGTGTCATCGGCATACATTGCGAAGTCAGGTGAGGCGGCTATTCGTACAATATCATTTACATAAATTCAGAACAATAGTGGGCCCGCTTTTTAGCCCTGAGATACACCCTGCTTTATAGGCAAAATTTCAGGGGAAATAGAATTTATCTGAACAAATTCTTTATCTGAACGTATTCTTTCTTTTATGTAGATAGCTACACCACCTATCTTTTGATTGATTCTAGTTATGGGCTGAGAGCGATACCCATCAAAAATAGGTATGTGGTGGTTTTTTGATAACCCTTGTTTCGTTGAAACATATAATACTAAATTTATTTTCTATTGACAGCACATTGTGAATGTCGTCTACTTTGTTCATTATACTCCTGGCATTATTATGCATAGTCTAAAACAATTTTAAATCTGTGGTTTCTCTGTTGAGACAAAGGATATCATAACAAGTGTCACGGACTGATAAGCATCGCTCACAGCCGCCATCGACAGGTGAACGTTAACTTTCGTTCTGGCAGAATCGAGGTGCGTGACGCAGCGGACGTCATCAGAAGAAAACAAGGCAAGATACGAGCACCTTCAAATTCTTGTGCCATAAAAAGGAGGCCTGTTCACCCTTAGCTTGTCATACGCATCATTTTCTATTCTCTTTAACTGAAGCTCTTGACCCCCCCTTCCCCCCCCCCCCCGCCCCCTGCAGTAAGAAAAGTTACGAGTGGCAATGGATGCGAAATCTTATACTGCGGAAACAAAGTCCACAATATGACAATATTTTCCCTCGGCGACACTGGCACGAGGGGAGCGCGGTGACACCGGAAGCACTCCAAATGGAAAGGGTCTCGTCGACCCCTTCTGGACGCTCTTCGAGTATGAGCGCTGTCGGTCGCCGGCTCCATTGTCTCGGCAGTGGCGAGGTGGAAAGGCTGTGGGGCGAGAAACAAAGACGTCCCCCGGGGAGACTTCGAGTTCCCTCCCCCCCCACTCCTTCCTCCCCATCTTCTTGCTTCAGCCCACCCTTGCGAAGACGACGATGGACGAAGGCTCAGCCCCGGTCGTGTGCATTTGCTGATTAAAAGAGAGAGGCAGACCGCGAGCCCCCATTCGTCTCTCCGTTGCTCTGCGTCTCTCTGTCTTTGGACTCTTGTCTTGATCGATCGCGAAGAGACAACGAGAAAAAAAAAAAAAGATCTACAACAACGACGACGCGGTGGCGGCGATGGTGGTCTTCTTTTGCGACTCGCAGCTCGGGTGGTGACTTCGAAGTAGCAACCGAAGTTCTTTTACTGAACCTCTGCGCTGTATACAGTGAGCGGGTTGTTTGAGCGCGCGCAGGGAGCTCTATCGCCGGATGACTGCTCCCGGCCGTGTCTCTCGTTCTTTTAAATGCTTGCGCCCCCAGTCGCCTCTTTCATTTGCCCCCTTCTTTCTACTCTTCAGCGGGCACACCCCGCGCCCAGACTAAACGACGGACGTGCTTTGTAACGAAACTTCTGCAAAGACCAGACCGATGCGCAGCTATAGCTACAGCTGGACACCACGCGGCGGTGCTGTCGGCGTAGAGTGATGCTCTTAAACTACGATCGCCTTAGGGATTCCCTAGTAGGCACACGCGCAGACAGCGCACGTACACTAGAACTATAATCGAATGGAAGTTTTTGGCCTATGCGGAGTAATAATCGAGAGAGGAAAAAAAGAAGAAAGACAGAACGAAGAAGGACAAACAGTTCATTTGTTCAAGGGCTTCATTGTCCCCTGGCTTATGGAATGTGCAACAGTGGGCATCGGAGCGCAGAGCCAGTAAAGTATAGATGCCGGCACACATAACCTTGCTGTTTGTACCTTTTATTGAAAAAAAAAGCTTTCTTTCTCATACTTGACATCAATAGCGAATTTCAGCCTGACTTGTACACTTTGACGTCAGAAATGTTCTGTTCACTGCCTAGCATGCAAAAACAGCTTGTGCGTACACGCACTGTACCAGAGTTAGAACCATTTTAGTTTTGTGCAGAAGCATATACGGGAACAGCCAGAACAGCCTAGAGGAATATATAACAGCTCGGCTGTCGACGGCACATGGTAGTGCCGTATCTAGCGAAGGGTAAGACAGCCCTTAATTAAGTCAACAACAGTGCTGTACTTAGCTTCTAGTGTAGGCTACTACTACTACTACTACTACTACTACTACTACTACTACTACTACTACTACTACCACTACTACTACTACTACTACTACTACTACTACTACTTTTACTGCTACTACTACTACTACTACTACTACTATATTTAGCTACTCGTGTCGTGTACTTGCGAAACGTATCCATGACCGTATGTCTCATTAGTTCTAAGACTGTGTTGCGCCTCATTACGGCGATGAGCATTCTTTGGACGTTTCCCACGAGGCCGTCTTGTCATCAGCGCGCGCCCAGACAACGACGGGTCCCTACATAGACTGCGACGCGCCAACAAAGGGGCTCACTTCGATGCGACAACGGCCGCCGCCCTCAGTAGAAGCGGTAATTACCGCGTAGATAACTCTACCTGAACCTGACAAGCTCAACTAATTGATCGACGTGGCCAACTTCGAAGGCTACCGAGACCACAGCGTCAACCTCAGTTTCTCAGATTACTACGCAGTTGCGCCATATGCGGGGGCGAACATAGGAGGCGAATTTGGCGGGACGGTGAGGCGGCATGGGCGTAATTTTGCAACCGATTCGACAATTGTAATTGGGCGCGATACAGTCATCAGATTCCTTAGTCTAGTCTCCTAGGGAAGCGACGGTATTAAAACGGATATCTTTGGTGCCGTGAGAGGTGGTACTGACGTGTCTTGATGTGAACTCAGGCGTTTAATATGCTCCCCCATGAAGTGGGCTTCCGTATCTGGAAGCAGTGTTAATAACGTGAAAGCAAGCCGTTTTCATTCATTCTTACAAGTGCGCGTACTCGCCAACGGGCTCTGTGGATTCCTGGCCCAAGCGCGACCTCTAGCCGCAACACCTGCCTGTGTAGACTTCTTTATTTTTGTGCCCTTTAATACGGGATTTTTTAGATGCAATATCGTTTTGTTATGACCTACGTGTATATGTAGCACGCTCTTCCGTCACTTGCACGCTCATGCAGTTTCGTGTTTTGTATGCATGCTAATGTATGCTGTATCATGTTTGATTTTTACCTATGTAAGCAACTTCTGTACCCGCTCCTGCATTGTATTGTACTGAGAGGGCAGTATATGTAAAATAAAAAAAAACACACACACGCCAATCTGGCTTTTATGAGCACAGTATTTAACACAAGAACCTATTTAACGAATTCCGGAGTCTGTTCGAACTCAACGCCGCAAGTGTAGGCGTTGGTCGCGAATTCGAGTCCGGGACCAGGAGAAATCTCAACTGAGAAGCTGTCTTTCTGAGAAACACGTACGGGTTTCCTCTGGAGCTATATTCCGGTGGAGGACTATCTACCCACTCAAGAAGGCGTCGCAAAAGTTGGTGCGCCGCCTATATATTGCCTGCATTCTATTAACTATTTGCCAGAGGTGCCCAATTTGGCAGCTCCCTCCGCGTGTGGCGATACGAGCCATCTTTGTAATAAGTTAATGTCAATCGAACAAAAGCATATGCAGGCTACGTATCCGTGCCTATCAAAGTGTGCGGCACGCTACTTAACTATGCGCACATATTGGTAGGTCAGGGACGTAACAGCTCGGGGAACCTTGTGGAAAAAAAATATGCAACATGAAAATTGGCTTAGAATGACAGGCGTACATATGAGGATACATTAAAGTCCATAAACACATGCAGGAGAAACGCGTTCCCACGACGACCGCGCAAGCGCGCCGCATAGATGTCGAGCGCGAAGTGCTTCTTTTTCCGCAGCATCATCATTTCGAGCATCTCCCACCGGTCCCGGCAGCGGTGGCAGCGAGAATTAATAATCGTAAAGCGCCGAGCGACAGGACCGCTCCACGAGGATACCCCTTTCGCCAAACAGCCGCCGCCGCCGAGCACCAGGGGGCGACGCCGCTGCGCCCGTATTTTTGCGTCGGCGTTAAAGTTAGGCGGCGCTGCCGAGCGGCGTGCTTGATTTACGGTCACGGCGAGGCGCTGCGAGCGCCAGTATGGCCGCTGCCGCCGGGGCCCACCGGTTTCCACCAATGAGGCTCGTATATCAGCGCGAAGCAAGTGTTTAGGGAGCTACGTCGAGGCTAGCTTTTGAAGCGGCCGCCGACACAGCGCAACAGACCTCGGGGTGCCTCGGCCATGCGCCCTGGCCCTCGCTTCGCCCGCATCCGACAGGGACCAGGGAACTTCGCGCCGCGCCGTCGTTCACTCGCGGCGCAGGCGATCGCTTGCGCGGGACAGTGCACGTGTACTCGCGTGACATCCGCGAAGCAGTGGGGTGCGATGTTGGGGCACGTTATAATCGCGGACAACTTTCTGTGGTAACGAAGGGAAAGCGACGGAGGCAAAGCAATCGCACAAGTCAGAGCGCTTCGGAAAAGTGTCCCCTGCTTTCATGCACGTTGGTTTAAGCTAGGGAAGAGAAAACATAAACACCTCATTAGTGACAGTTAAATAAGATAAAACACACCACTGAATGAAAACTTTTACTTATTTTGTGGCTTTTCCTTTCCGCGTCTGGGCAAACGCGAAACCGTCGCATGTGTAAGCTGCGTCGATTCAGCGTCTGTTCCGTGCAAGTGAAAGCACTGTCAAACGCTGGCGGCCTACTTGGCGCGGCAACGCATGTGCAGAAGCTCCGCCCCCGCAGCTTTCCCTTCATTGCCAGAGAAAGTTGACTGCGACTATAGAATCCAAACCCCTTCGCTGTCTTTTGCCAGAGAACGACCACCCACAACAGAAACGCGACTACCCAAAGCTTTAGGCTGGATTAGATTGTTAAAAACGAGCACGATTTAGCATTTTCATTAAAGCCGAGGACTACCGAGAAAAGTATACGCCGTATTCTCTGGCTAATATGTAATGTTCCAAGTCAAAGAGGTGCCGCTTTGGCCAACGGGATACGCTGAAACAATAAAACAAAAGAACACGAATTCATGAAGTGGTGTTACGGAAGCGCGGGAATGCAAAATTTCTTCGATCGGAAGTGTGTATGAATAAAGCATAAACCAGAACATGAAAATTGCCTCTTACAATTATAAAGTGGTTGTTACCGAAATAAAATTAAGTGAGCCATCATATTTTTTACGAAATGTAAAGTGGCTGGTTGCGGTACTCGCTGATGATGTACTTTCCCGAATTTATTATATCTGATAAGTTAGTGTTGCTGCGAGTTAAAACGAAAGGAACCTGGCACTACAAGTAGTGTTGCTTTGGTGTTGACGCCGCAGAAACGACAGCAGGTCAAGACGGAGAGCTGAAAACAGATTAGTATGAGAGCGAATAATAGAACTTTCGACCGTGAGTAAAGGTCGCGTTGCATTTTCGCTCATTGCTGATGGAACTCATCGCCCATGCCGGGAGCAACGCCGATCCTCTTACAAAAGTCCTTTAGGTCATTCGAACAATTTTTTGTTGCCTTTCTTTATTTTTTTTCAATTAACTTTCATTGGAACAGCTACAGAAACTCGATGTTTTATTTTACAACATAAGTTCGCAGGCACACTGAGGAAAACAATGAGAAAGTTTAACAGCTAGGGACCTAAACTATAATTCTAGGCTTGGACTGTCCGGCACTGCCATCAGCCGATGCCAGAGAGTAAAGTGGAGAAGAATCGCAGCGTGGAACAAGAGAACAAACCGCGAGGCGCCTGCGGCTTTCACGACGACAGCTGCGGTTTTAACCTCTGCCCAAAACACTTACGACGCTGGTATCTCCGCCACGGCACAGCAGTTCGAACGTATTTAATCTTATAACACAAAATGAGGTTCCGGATAATTTCTTTTCACCACCTGCCACGGTCGCCAAAAGAAAAAAAAAAGAAAAAAAAAAGAAAACGCCCATGTCCCATGCATTGGGGGCCCGTTAACGATTCCTTTGTGGTTAAAATTAATTCGTAGTCCGCCACTGTGGCGTGCCTCGCAATGAAATCGTGGTTTTGATACGTGAAACACGAGAACTGAATTCAATATTCTTTGGACACGACGACGTCCCATGAAAAACAACGAGAAAGAATGATAGTCCGCATGAACGTATAGGTATGCCAAAAGAATGTTACAATATATGCATATATAGACTTGAAGCAGCACTCGCTGCCGTGGCGCAGTGACTATGGTGTTGTGCCACTGAGCACGAGGTCGCGGGTTCATTTACCAAAAGCGGCGGCTGTTGCACTTAAATGGGCGAGAAATGACATTAAAAAGGAAAAAAAAACTGATGTATACTTAGATTAAGGTGATGGATAAAGAAGCCCCTCGTGTGCAAAACGAGCCCGGAGCAATCCCCTACGGCCTCTCTCGTAGTCGCAGTGTCAAGAAATCAATCAATCAACTTAATCTGGAAGCAACACTGAAAGTTCTATCATACATGAGCATGAAAAGAGCCCATAAATGCACACCCCTTCCAAAATGTGAATGCAACAACGTTTTAAGAGAGAGTTCATTAAAGGAACTAAGTGAACTGGTTTGCACGACTTCCCCCACGTACTTCTTTTTTAAAACCTTGGCACTCCTAATGCGAACGCAATAAAAGAAAGTTTCTCTGGACTTTCGAATCTTCACGAGACAGTATGGGCAGCTGATTCAATTTGTTAAGAATTACGAGTGCTGGCAGAAGAGCGAGCACGATGGCATTACCGCATGACGGCTGTTAACCCCGTAGTTTTCACGAAAATTGCACTACTCAAATAAGCCGCAATAACAATACGAAATATGACTCACTGATTACTCCCACTAAGTTACTGCCGTCCATGGTCTCTAAATGCTGTGTCTCTCTATGGTGGCAACTCGCTCAGCCGCAATGACGACGGAGAACGTTAGTTGGGCGCAGAAGCTCTGTTCGGATGCTCATGGTTGGGCTCTGCAGCGTGCGTCTCGCCTGTACGACTGTGCATGTACGTACAGTGCATGTACTTACCGCTTATATATACGTAGAATGTAAGCACTGTTAATGCACCAGGTCATTTTCATATGCACATAGCCATCATCATCCTTGATCTCCTGATTATCATCCCTGATCAAATCAATAATCGGTCGTTATTACAGGTTTTTCAATAAGCGTTTCCATTTCTTTCTTTCATGTCTTATCGGCTAGATGGAAGTACTTAGCCGAAACCTCGCCCCCGCCTAACTAGTAAAAGATGCAGTAACCCTCAGAAAATTGCAAACCAACAGCTACGTCCATGGTATCCTATTGTACCGAATTTCACCTACACAACGTTCATACTTTGGCATGTACTGTGATGTTCCAGACGCCCTATGCCGTATGGTACGTGGATGTGTACGAAAACATGGCGCCGCAGATCTAAAAAAAAAAAAACACGCCAACCCAAGAGTAGTGGTATGCCAAACTAGCAGACCCGGACTCGAAGAGACAGCGCGGCCCGATCGAACGGGCACGGGAAACGGCCATGGGCCGCGGCTACATGAAATAAGGGGGCCGCCTACCTTATAGGTGCAGACTGCGCTTGCCCGGAAGAAAAGGTTACTCTCTCTCTCTCTCTGTCACTCTCTCTCTCTCTCTCCTCCCTTCGGCCACTATGAGATGTTGGAATCCTAGCTGGGGCAGCATTCTGGGAGACATGGACAACTTATAGGCGGATAATCGTACATGTATACGTCGTCGGGGCCGATGATAGCTAGACATTTGAAAATTATTTGCAGCTACAACAAGCGTTCGCTTCGGGCCCCGCTTCGTTTAACATTCGCACTGTTTTCTAGTACCCTATCCACTGCTAGTTACTGGCAAGCGGGAGAAGAAATCGCGAGATAATCACCCTTCCATGCGTTGTTCTCGCACCACTCTCGCTTCGCGGCCAAATGAATTTCGACGCAGGACAAACAGACCAGTTGCCTTGCAAGGAGAGTGTTTTACGCTTGACCCCGAATGCACTACAAGTTATTCACCGGCAGCGAGGAACCCACGCGGACAGCGGACTGATGTCGTGCCCACGTGTCTAGGTGAGCGCAGGAAGGCGCGCAGGATGCGTGTATATGTACGCGCGCGTTCCTACTTCGGTGCGCGCGTTGTGCCGACGCGCCTTTGTCCCCTCCTGTCGTCGACGACACTCGCGGGAGGGGGGGGGGGGGAGGCGTTGCTGCATCCACCGACCGGCCCTGCTCGCGGGAAGGGCTTTTTCAGATGGAAATGAGCGTAGCTCCCCGCCGCTCGTGCAGCGCCGTTCTGCACCCAGGCAGGCTTTTCTTTGAGTCGCGTCACTACTCTCGAGCGCTCGCAGTCATTGCCTTCCTGCCTGCCTTCCTCGTTATGCGTACCGTGTATCGGCATGTATAACTGAGACGCGCCTACGCGTCTGTAAGCTTTACGAAGGGAAGAAAAAAAAAGTATCGGAACAGTTTCGCCTTGATGACATGTGCTTACGTCTACAAAGAGAAAATCTATGATCCTTTAATATTTTTTGTTCTTTTTATGCGAGGGGAGGGGGCCTCTGTGTGGTGAATATTTGTTGCGACCTTGAGAATTTGATCCCACGTACACAGATAGTTGGTTCGATTGCTGGGTGCCAAGGACATAGTAGATATTCGAGACTGATGAAGTGCCCACGACACTTCGCCCATAATACGAATAGAACTACAATAATAATAATATTTGGGGTTTTACGTGTCAAAACCACTTTCTGATTATGAGGCACGCCGTAGTAGAGGACTCCGGAAATTTTGACCACCTGGGGTTCTTTAACGTGCACCTAAATCTAAACACACGGGTGTTTTCGCATTTCGCCCCCATCGAGATGCGGCCGCCGTGGCCGCAATAGAACTACAACAGAACTGGAATAGATCAAACAGGCCTGTTTAGCGCAGTGCTAACATGGATCTTTCATGGAGCCCCCACTGCATCTACCTGAAGCGGAGACTAATTTCGATTATACATATACTGAGATTCCTGTGCGGGAAAACCTGGGGCACGTCGGTACAGTCCATGCTGCAGCTTTACAGATCCCTGTTTCTGGGCTTTTTACGGCACAGCTTGCCGGTTTTGGCGAGCACATGTAAAACAAACATTCATACCCTCGAAAGTTTGCAAGGCCAGGTTCTACAGACATGTCTTGAACTACCACGATGCGCTTCGACTCACGCCACACTCATGATTGCTAGATACTACTTGGTTCCAACATATATAACGATTGACAGCACTAGAACACACATTCGACATCTAAGTGGCGTACCCAGTCATTATATTGCTGTTTTGCCAACACAAAGACCTCAAGCCACATTTTCTAAACTTGTTGCGACACACCAAGGCTACCTTCCGTCGGGCTTTACAGCGGCAGGAGCACTGTTACCACTGTCATTCCTACGACAACCACAAGTACGCCTCACGATTGCGGGAATAACGAAGAAGACCCGTCATTCAACAGTGGCTCGACGTCAGCTCACACCGTCATTACTGAATGAGGCATATGATAAAAGAGCGCACATTTACACCGATGGATCTGTCTCAGCCATGAGCTCCACAGGTGCTGTTATCATCACGGTCTCACAAACTACAATTACTTTCAAAGCATCCTATATAACGACCTCTACGGCACCTGAAGTTGCCACTCTACGTGCCGCTGTTAATTAAATCGCACAAGCCAAACCTCGAACGGGGGTTATTTCTTGTGAAGGCAGCCCTTCAGAGTCTGCAGTCAGCCTTACGACGCAAGACCCATGACCAACTGGTGTTTGAGACCAGAGAGCTTCTCCATCAAGCCCTCATAAACGGACATGACATCATCTTGCAATGGCTTCCGGGGCACTGTGGCACCGTCGGAAATGACCATGATGACGATGCCGCCCGGTCAGCCCATAAAGAAACCCTGACGCTTCCTATACCTCTATCACGCACAAATGCTGCGAAGGGTCTTCGTTTACCTGCTCGAACCAAGACTAAAGTTTTGTGGAACCCCCCGATTTTCTCCAACTGCTGTCTTCACCGGCTAGATATCCTACATTGAAGCTGCAGATTTTATCGAACTTCTCCCGCCGTGATGCAACTTTATTGTGCCGCCTCTGGTTAGGGGTGGCTTTTACTAAAGCCTACTCATTCCTTATTGGCATGTCCAACACACCGATCTGTGACTCGTGCAACTCTGAAGAGAAGATTGAGCACGTGTTGGTTTTTGTTATTTCTATGACAACGAACGCGACGTTTTCGAGAGGGTGTTAAACCCATTCGATAACAGACCATTTTCAGATACTAAGGTTCTCGGACCATGGCCTCATGCGTCGCAGGCTTAGAAAGCGTTGCAGGCAGTGCTATATTTCATGAAAGCGACTGGCCTCAGTGGCCGATTATAGGCGTGAAGTTATGGACAACCGCATGTACTCGCACCGATAGGGCCTTCTTCCCTCCCTCCCTCTTATTTCTTTTCTTCAGTTAAACTTTGTAGGGTAGCATACCTGACGTGCGTCTGGTTGTCCTTCCTACCTTTCCTTCCTTCCTTTTCATCATCCGCCTCCTCCTACTAACAAACCAAACGAAAATGTTGATCTATACCCTAAAACTACAAAAAAAAGGAAAGACTACCTCTTTTCTTACTACTCTTTTGTTTGTGCGTGCGATGAGAAATGGACGGTTCGCAATATAGTGAGCACCCGCCGTGGTTGCTCAGTGGCTATGGTGTTGGGCTGCTGAGCACGAGATCGCGGGGTCGAATCCCGGCCACGGCGGCTGCATTGCGATGGGGGCGAAATGCGAAAACACCCGTGTGCTTAGAGTTAGGTGCACGTTAAAGAACCCCAGGTGGTCGAAACTTCCGGAGTCCTCCACTACGGCGTGCCTCATAATCAGAAAGGGGTTTTGGCACGTAAAACCCCATAATTAATTTTTTTTCTAAATAGTGAGCGCCATCTGGTGCACACAGTCAAAGCTGCAGCGCTGTGCGTGCGAGAGTAGGTGGTTAGAAAGCAAGATTCGTTTCTCGGCTTCTGCCTGCTTACTGCGGCAAAAATAGTTGAAGACGCCGTCACTCCGATCTAATTTTCGTACATGTCATGGACCTCCGACTTCTCGAAGCGTACCATCCAAACTGATCGCGTGTGGCAGTATCTGCTTCCAATAACTGCCACTATTCGCCAGGCTCCTCGAGGCTCGGCACTGAAGGAAGATTACGTTAAAAATATCGCACATTCGGAGGCTGGTGAAGCCAGCACGGCACTGGTGCGATTGGCATGCACGCTTTCAACAAAGAGCCGAGTGTACGTCGTGGAAACACACTGCCGACGTGTCGCCAAATGTCCACACTTGGCTTCGCAGATTGGCCGCGCTCAGCGACCACCGCGCAAGGCGGCTCGCCTTATTTGCTCTTTGCTGCCGACAGAGCATATAGAGAGAACCAACTGTGTGTTCATTTAACCGCGACATAACTGTCCAGACGCTAAAAGGCTTACGAAAATAAACACGTTATGGCTCGCGGCGTTTTCATTGCGAGCGCCGTCGGCTGCTACTTCCACTGCTTCGACAAACGGGAGCTAGGACCACTGGCTCGAGCGTTCGGCGGCTATCGACAAAGTCGGCGCGCCGAGCGTGATGCTCCGCTTAGGATAGTTTACCGTATACTAATATGGCCCATCTGTAACAGAGCAAAGTTTCGCGGAGTTGTTTGTCTTATTACGATGGTCTTTTTTCGCGTACGGTAAATACGGGAAAGTCTCAAACGGCGTTCATATACAGTCTCTCGACTGTATATGCACTAACTGCCAGCGATAAAGACAGTAGGCCTTGCTCGCTGGCCGTGGTTGTCGCCGGTTACAAAGAAGCTTCTGCTAGCAGTTGAACGCATAGTTTTTGCGAACTCTTTAACGCATGCATGGTATAGTCAAAGGATAAATGAAAGACACATGTGGATATCTGCACACCGTCGGCAGAAAAGACCAAACCAGGCGAACTCCGTCGCGCGGTGGTCGCTCCGCGTTGCCCGTCGGCGACGCCAACAGCCCTCGGACGGTGTGTTTCAGTCACTTCAGTGGCGTAGTACTGCGAGCTGACTGTTATATGAGGCGCACTTTCGAGATCTCTTTATAATATTTATTATAATTACATGTCAGCGTCAAATGAGTGACACCATGCACTGCGCTTTCGCAAGCGCTGTCCGACCTCGTCCATCTTGAGCTTTACACATTCCAGCGTAATGCGGCTGCGTTTAAGGGCGTCTCGAAACTTGCAGGCCGAAATAACCACGCGGCGCTGGCGTATGGAAATTCGGTAGCCGCAAGTAGCTCGATGAGAACCGGCTCTGTGAGGAGCGAGCAAGTCGTGTACTCTGATGGCATCTCCGGCCGTCGCTTATCCAAGCTGCTTTCCTCGCCGGAGAGCTCTTCTCGGACGGAAACCGAGATAGACTCATGCTCCGTTTGCTAGCGAAGCAATTTATGCACAATACGCAACACAAATAGCCGGCCTTTTCATGAAAATAACGCGATGAGAACTATCACAGACCATCGTCTCAAGGCGCGCTAGGGCTGCGTTGGTTGCTTGTCTGCTTCTCGTATCTAACCGTGTAGAGGGCGCTCGTGACAGCCGTGTTCGCGCATGCGTAAATGTATTTTTGCAAACCGTCGTACGCATCGAAATGGCGCCTGCCAGCAGCTCATTTCCTCGCCTATTAAATAGGTATTTTCGCGATGTCATTGGTGTTTCAATCTCGGCGTTTAGTTTTGTCACTGCACCACTAATTCTTTGTGTGTGTGTGTGTGTTGATATGTCATTCAATATCAGTGAGTTTAATTGTGAACGCAAATGTTTGTTCTGTATTAAGTTGATTAGGGATGACGACAGCGACCTGTTCTGAGGAATCTGCCTTTATAAGTTATCTTACTTTGCAATAATAACAAAAAATAAACCAAAGCAGAGGCCTATTGCATATGACGGGGTCTGCTGTGCACAGGGCTCGAATTTTAGCGGCTGCGCTTTTATGGGTGCTTAATGCGACAACTTTTGCATTTAGTGTTTGTGTGCATGTTAAATAGCGTCCAGTGCTTGCTGTTTATCATGAGTCTTTCATTACCGTATGTCTTTTGTCCCAGTGTCGCTTTCTGACATTAAATTTCCTCAATGAATTGTCAACAGAAAGAGGTCAAGGAGATAGGACATAACACGGTACCACTCCCCGCTTACCCCTAAAAACACGCACAATTAAATATTCAAGGACTCGTTAATTTAACCAAAGTCCCGAAGAAATTAGCTAACAGAATGTAAAGACTGATGTTGCTTTAAAGGAGAATGTAGTAGGCTGCATATTCTTTCTGTAGCTGTGGTAATTTTTTGAAAACCGATCACATTCTACTAAAGTGTTAATAATGGAACGTAATTTATTTCGTCTCCGTGGGCTGGACATAAAATACGTTTCGTTGTTTCTAGCACACCGTGCATATCACAGCAAGGATTCATGGGTACAGTCAAAGCGAGAAAAGTTGATTGCGGCTGGCTGCACTAGTATAAGAAAATTGTGTCGCTACTTTGATCTCTTTTGCTGTAAGTTTTGAAGGAAATCGAACGTCGCCGGAGAAGCCACAGCGAGTTGTGGATCTGAAGCTACCGCGCAAACAATAATTATCGGTGACTGATCACAGTGTCCAATGCGCACTTAAACGTAAGTCCTGTGATCGGTTTACCTCTTGATGCGGGCAAATCAGTTACACGTGCACGCTCTATTAACTTTAAGGAGATCCCATGGTAATATCACACTTTGGCGTTAAATTGATGGCCAATTTGTGACCCATTACTTTTTAATGCATGTCGATTCTCCCAATGTCTATTCAGGATATAGCGCGCTGCTGCTGCTGAGAAGGAGCTACAGAAAATTTTCATTTATTACGTAGCAGAAACACTATAGACTTGATCGTTAACCTTGTTTGCTCTAAACGCTGAGTGAGTCATTTATTTAAATGAAATTGGAAACTTTGCCAACTACTGTATCGCCGGCATTTTCCGAAATGATGAATTGTTCAGTGATCAAAGGATCATAACAAGAGGTTATAGAAGAAATATGTATATATTCCAGCAATAAAGTGAATTTCGAAAGCGTGCGTGAACAAACAATATAGAAAAAAAAAAAGAAAAAGAAAGAGCAATAAAACAGCTCGTCCTGCAGTTTCTGCAAATAAAGACTCAGTGAAGTAAATTGAATAATACAAGATAAACAATAAACAGAACATATGCGAAATGTTTATATTTTGATAGGATATCACTTTCGCTACAGATGGTTATTGAGAATTTTCGAGCATATACGCGTACTGATCGGCACGTTATTCCATAGATCAAGAAACTTTCCTATACTGAAAAGGCAACCATTAGGTTGATTAAGCGCTCAAATCGAAGGACTAAAAATAGTTCTTCACAGTTTGCACATTCTACACATTGATTCAAGCCTAGAGTTGCAGAAAGCGACTTCGACTACGCCTGCAGTGTGTATGATACACTGTGGCTCTCACAAAAGTCACTGTTATTCATAAGTCACTATAAGATATTATTCGCCAGAGAATATTCACAGGAAAATACAGGCATAAAACATGAACTGAATCGTAGTATAATGGAAGGAAGCCTCGCCGTGTCTTTCGTAGAATATTTCAGGTCCATACAAAGCCAATGTTTGTTGAGCAATGATCAACTGATAGAGAGAGAGAGAGAGAGAGAGAGAGAGAAAAGGGGAAAGGCAAGGAGGTTAACCAGAGAAAAAGATCCGGTTGGCTACCCTACACTGGGGAGAGAGGGGAGGGGGAGGTAAAGTGGTAACAAAGTAGAGATAAGGAAAGGAAGGAGCGTAGACACACAATCACAATCGGTCACTGGCACCGAATACTGTCATCGCACAGCACAGTGTCCAGTGCGCACTTAAATATAAGTCCTGTGATCGGTTTCCCTCTTGATGCGGGCAAATCAGTTGCACGTGCACGCTCTATTAACTCTAAGGAGATCCCATGGTAATATCACACTTTGGCGTTAAACGGATAGAATTTCTTTAATAATATACCAGTACGTCTCTGTCAGGTGATAAAATAAGGAGCCCTTACATTTTAGCTTTTCTTACAAGATCTTGGAACCATGGCCTCGCATATCGCAGCTACAAAAGGCTACAAAAGCGCTGCTGCGATATTTGAAAGCTACCGGATTGAGTCAGACTGATATCCGGACTGAGTGACCGACTGATATCCCCAGTGAACTTTCTCTTCTTTATAATCTTTCTTTTTTTCTTTTTCTTTAATTTTTTAATTGTTTTAATCTTTTTTAATCTTCCTTAATCTTTCCGTCCCCCTTTCCCTTTCCCCAGTAGAGTAGCCAACCGGGCTCAGTCCTGGTTAACCTCCCTACCTTTCATTTACCATTTTCTCTCTCTCTTTCTCTCTCTCTCTCTCTCTTACACAACACACTCAACTTAATCCACTGGGAGTGTTTAGTTAATCAGCGTCTTTCTGGTACCCCCGTCATTTCGAAAGGGAAGCAGTAGATGGGCCTTAGGTAAAAGATATTCGCAACTTTCAGGGACGGTGGCGCCCCCACACGGGAACTGCTGAAAGCAGTCATCCGATGATAGAACGAATGCTTGCCTGGCGAGAACGTTTGAGTTGTGCTTAGTTGTCGTTGTCCTTCGTGACTTTTTTGCGAGTGCGGAAAGCGAATTGCTAAGGATTTTGTTGAAACATCACCATTCACCTTTGGCGTTTCAAAAATGGGAGAGAAGTACAACAGCAATCGCATGTGCCCTGTGCCGAAGCGCTCAACCCGCACAGTAAAAGGCATCGTAAGCAGCCATAGCTTTCCTTCGTACAAATGGTCAAAACGCCAATGGGCTGCAAATCGGCGCATGGGAAAGACTCTTTTGGCACGTAAAACAACGAATTAACCTTACTCGATCAACCGTTAGACACTCTCACTTTCACATACGTGTAAACAGGTGTTTGCGCAAGAAGCATGTTCGTATTCTTCGTTGGTATAATTGATACTATTTACGGTCGTTGTTGAGGAGAACCAGTCGTGATCGAGGAATTCTATACCGATCGGCTTCTATCGCGATGGGAAGTGCCCCATCCGATCATTGTCGTACGGGCACTTGTGATTGCGATCAAGCCCGATTGAGATCCGTCGATCGCGACTAGCTCGTTTGCGAAAGCTGCAGAAGGGAACTATTTGGGATGTAAGTTAGACTCCAGTCAGGCTCGATGTCGATCGAAAGTGAAGTGCTTGGCTCAATGTGTCATTGAGTCTTCCTGATATATTGATTATGAGGCAGCGTATTCGTGACCCCGGGGCGGCTTATGAGTGTGACATTATGCACTCAAGAGTGAGCTGCTTCCTGAACAGTAAGTGCAGTGCCACTCAAAATGGTTCTATTGTGGGCCAGCGGCGGTAACCAGAGACCAAAACAACACAGACAACGATGTCTCTGCGCAGGTGATCATCGGATCGACAGCCATGTTGGATACGTCGTAGCGTCCCCTACAGTCAGTGAAAGTTGCGAATAACGAATTTAACCTACAGTAAGTCGTAGTCCGCAATCATCAAGTGGGAAGAACTTCTAGGCACTGCTTCAAAGTTTCTGAATTTACTAAACGAAAGAGATGGCTGCTATTAGCAAATCACATTGGAACATTACCCTACTCCCAAGGGGCGGAAATCAACAGGCATGAAAATCTCGTTCATGCTGCTGACGGCGGAATACTCTCCGACAGCTTACTTCTCGACCGAACAGGAAGCAAAATGGCGGGGACAACTTTTAGTGTCGCTCGGACCCAAATTCTTGCCATTACCGTCACTGCGCAGCACGCCTTGCATGAACCCTTCACTTCCCCTGACACTGTCCACTCGTTCCTCTGTGTCCCCCACGGCTTTCCCCAGAGAAGCGTCGGGACAAAAGGAGTGCAACTTTCCGGCGTCACGCCGAGTAGGGTGTAGACGTGACGTTTCGGTAAAGTGCGCGTTCTCCCTCTCATCCGCGCACCGCTCTTTCGGCCACGTTTCATCCTCGCTGCCGGACGGGCACGCCCCGCTCTTGCGCGGGTGCAGCGGCAGCGCGACGGATGGAAAGGCAGGGAAATAAGAAAGAAGGACAGGCAGGCGCCTTGTCCGACAGGACTTGCTCTCTCGTCGCGTCACGGCCGCGCTCGCGACAACGCTGCTCGGTCGACCCCTGTCCCGAAAATCCCGTTCCCGCTCTCTTCCCTCTTCCCTCGCACTTCCTTTTCTCTACCCACCGGCGCGCTGTTACTTTTCCCCTCTTCCTCCTCGTGGCGAAAAATCCTCGCGAGCGCGCAGGAGTCCTGGAACCCAGTCCCACGCCAGCGACGCTGGCTCAGGCTCCGGAGCGTGCGCGGCGGGCTCACCGCCGACGAGCTCGCTGCACGCTCGCGTGTTCTGCCAGCGCGTGTCCATTCGGGAAGCCCCTTATCGGAGCACGCATCGTTTCTTCATCCCCCCCTCCCCCTTTCCTTCCGGCGAGCGCGGGGCTTCCGGGAAAGTCAGCACAACATGGCGACTCGCCGGAACCGGAAGTGTGCTGCTGCTGCTCCGCCCATTGAAAAAGCGGCTCCCCTTCCTTCGCCGACGCCGCGGCGTTTCTTTTCTGCCTGCCGCGGACGCAGTGCACTCCGCCGGGGACACCGCCCCCTGTCCTTCCTTCCCACGGCATCGTGTGCAGGGCCCACTGGGCCGAGCCTCTGACCGGGGCTGCGCGTCTGTCTCTCTCATCTGAATCAGCCACCCCTCGCTTTCCGCCCATCGCGATTTCCACCCCTAATTCCGCTCGCTCTCAGCGGTGAACGTAATGCGTCTCTAGTATGCAGTGGTCGTATATACCGTGCCTGGACCGTGATTCCCGGGGCCCCCACTTTTCTCAAGGACTCGTGCTGCGCGAAACCTTAGGAAGGGAGAGACGCGAGGGACTGTGTGGACGCATTTCGGTCCTGCCGGTCTTGTCTCAGAAATGAATAGATGGCGACGGTTGACGAAAAACGATGTGGTACAGTGGTCACCGGGGCGTTCTCCAGTTTTTTCCAGAACTCGTTCTCCAGTTTCGTTTATTCTTATGATCATGTAATGCAAGTGTCTGTGATAGCACGCCCGAACTCATTGAGCAGTGCGTAGATTATGGTAGAAGGTGGCAAATTCTTAACGGAAGTTTTGTATTTACGACCGAGAACAACAGCGCTGGTAATGCACGTAATATAGGCGGAACGGTAATTCTAAGTATACTTGTACTGCAATACTTGTTCGGGAATGGGACAATTTGCACTGCGTGGACATATCTTCCTTTAAAATTGTTAGGACGAAGAACGCAGGCTGCTGATCAATTAATTGATTGGTGGTATAACATTAGAAATGTTAGCACCATGCGTCACAGGCTTTCCTACCTCATACTGTTATATAAGGTGCACAAGCTCTTTTTTATTATTTTAGTGTTAATGGTCAGGTTATTCTCGCTCTCGGGTCATGAGAGCTGGGAAAGCGCCTGGAGTGCACGCTGACGCTAGAAGCTCCAGCACAACGAACGGAAAGGCACGCGCAAGCCTAACGAGCGAGCACCGGGTTTCGACTTTGCATTGCGTCACGAGAGAAATTACCCCGCGCCCCGACACTCTTAAAACACGGCTGTCCGGAGGAGCTTGCGCAACCAGCGTCATATAGCTTCTGCCTGACACTAAAAGGCAAGACACGACACACTCTCTGCGCTGACGTTTTCACGACGACGCGCGCCTTTGTTTCGCAAAATGGCTGCTAAACAACCCGCGACGCTACTGCGTCGTGCGTACACGAAATCGTCGCACGAGCTGCGCTTCGCTGAACAGCCTCCCTAATTCGCGGCACTTATAACGTTAGGCCACCGAAAAAGAGACCCGCGTGACATACGTGGGAAAAGAAACAAACAAACGAATATCCGCAGTGGGGGAGAGGGAAGTGAAGGTGGGAGATGAATTCAGACACGTCTGTCGAGGCCGAAACGCTCGAGCGTAAAACACGAGCGAATCGCCGACGCATCCCCGGCGCTTCTTCCCCGCCTCACCCGGTTCGTGTTTCATATCTAATAGAACGCTGGAGGGAACGTTGCATGCGTGTCGCAACGGCTGGGCTGCTACCGACGACGACGACGCTTCGCACGTGCGACGGTACGAGCGTTTATTTGGCGAGCGTGCGCGGCGTTTGAAGTTCACCCGATACCCTTATTGCAAGCGCGAAATTCGCGAGCAGCAGTGACGGCGACTCGTTTGTTTTTGCATTACAGCGGGAAACTGCGGCCCGAAGAGGTAATAGGGACGCATTTGTGCTTAGCGATATATAGATAGAGAGAGAGACAGAGAGAGAGAGAGATAGGGAGAGCGCTTAGCAATAAGTCAATGCTTCTCTTGCCGTCGCCGTGTAAAAGCAAGTTTATTTGTATCATTTGGGACGCAAGCGCGTCTGCTCCTGCTTCTCCTTTTTTACTTAAATGCGAAGCATTTCTTTGCCTTGTCGGAGCCAAGGTCAAACGCGAGGGCGTCCAAGGTGACAGAGTTTGTCGCCGATGCGCTCGCACCTCCACTGATTTGAGTGCATGTATACGGCAGACATTACCGAATCCGGACTGGGAGCTTACCACTGTTGTTGAAAAGTGCACAATCATTGCATTCTACCTGTGTTAATATATGGGGAAGAAACTTGGCGGTTAATAAAGAAGCTCGAGAACAAGTAAAGGACCGCACAAAGAGCGATGGAACAGAAAATGTTAGGCGCAATGTTAAGAGACAGGAAGAGGGCAGTGTGGATGAGAGAGGACACGGGGAGAGCTGATGTTCTATATGTTGACATTAAGAGAAAAAAATGGCGCTAGGCGGGCCCTGCAATACGTAGGGCACGTAACCAGCGGACCTCTAGAGTAATAGAATCGGTGCCAAGGGATGGGAAGCGGAGTCGAGGACTGCAGGAAATTAGATAGGGTGATGCAATGAGGAAATTTGCAAGGTGGAATCAGCTAACGCAAGACAGGGGTAATTGGAGATCGCTGGGAGAGGCGTTCGCCCTGCATTGCATATAAACATAAGCTGCTGCTGCTGATGAAGGTTTAGGTAAAAATGCCTTACCACATTTTATAGCGATAGGAACTATACGGGCGCTCCAGGTGCAAACACGAAATCGGTGCAGTCGCTGTCAGGCTGATCCGCTCGTTGACGCATGCCCGGTTCTCGCGCGGAATACTAGAGAAGCAGAACTACTTCATTATGCAAACAGCTCCTTTTGCGAGCCGTCGTCGCTTAGTGGTTGAGTGGGCGCAACAGAGACGCGGAGTGTGTTTGGCTGCCAAGACGACGAAACGAGGTCGGTGCTGAGTGGACTCACCGTAGGCGCTATACACTGAAGCAGCTAGGAGCCAGGGTAACGTTCTGACTATATCCTTCTTGCTGAGTTGCTGTGTGTACGCACAGGCCCAGGGGAATATACCTGTTCCACATATCCAGTGACCGCTGTAGCACACGTCTAGTGTCACATGCCCAAGTTGGCGTCAAATAAGTTCGTTGAAGAGTTGTACATGCGACATGACACGTGCCAAATGTCCCCAGGAGCACCTACTCGGGGCGGCACAAACGACGAAGTGAAGTGGACGCACCGTCAACGCTAAAGCACTCAACGTCAACAACATCAACGCTGAGCCGGGACAGCGTTATGCCATATGGTTATGCTTCCTGCTGATGGCGTCAGCGTTGTGCGCAAGCGCTCTATGACCACACCAGCGTTCTTGCTGAGCTGCTGTGTGTATGCACCGGTCTTAGCGGAACGAACGCTAAATTTGCCTACAGGCGCTGACTAATGCTGGTGGTCTTGCCCTCGGTCTCGTCTCGTGCAGCAACATGGTGCGACGGCTGCTGGCGGCGATTTTTCGTAACGCAGCGTTGTGAGAAGCCTGGCTCCTGCCTTGAAGCTGTTCCCTTTGCCCAGTTTTAGTTTCCCATGCGTGCTGCGCTCGCATCCCTCCGAGGAGTTCTGTAGCGAAACGCTGAACTACGGCTGCGCAAGAACGCGAGCACTTTTGTCTGAACATTGCTATCGCTGGCTGCCTATATGCTTCGCACTTCGGGAGCAACTGTTCAAGGATTTTGTACGTAAGCATTCTAGAGCCACTTCCCTGGGGAATTCGTCGGTCCGTCCGTCTGTCCCTCTGTCCGTAACGCGTGGCATTATGCGCTCCATAGGTATACATCGGGTCTTATAGGACCTCATCTATACCTCCGAGGGCAGTATTCGAACATAGGATCTCTGGCACAGAAGCTCGATTGCAGCGCCAGGGTTCCCCCTAGTCATAGGAAATACATACACATATAGGAAACTATATGTGTGTGTGTGCGTGTATTATATCAATAGCCCCATATACAAGGTCATGTATGAGACTGCCTTACTACTTGTCACTACTGATATTATACAGTGAATACTGAAGATCTATTAAGAGTTATTATGGTTATTAAAAGGCTTATAAAATTAATTACGATGACATTAATTCAGGCTAAATAAGACTCCTTAAGACTGATAACGAATAAGGAATTCTAATCAATATTAATAATTCACAAATTCTTAATAATTATTAGTGAATCAGCTTCGAAGTTAATTAAGCGGTTTAGTTAAACTATCAGCCTAATCAACACTAATCAAGGTCAAATTATGATGTCTAGTTATGGTAAGCATGGGCTCATAAGTCTAATTAAGCCCAATTTCGACTGATTACCATAATATTAATTACGGCAATCATGATTATCTATCAATAATTAAGACGAATAAAGTTCAATTGGGATTGATTTCGATGACATCATTAACCTAGATAAGACGTCTTAAGACTAATGTAGAGGAAGGAAACTCGATCAAAATTAATTACTATGCAATTACTTCGTAATTAGGGCAAATATGAACAATTAGGTTAATTAAATTTAATTAAGGTTAGAACAGTTAGCCTATGTTAGAGCACTCAAGGTAACTTGATATTTCCCGACCAATCAGTTTCACTAATTACTTGCTAATTGGAATAGGTCGTTGCAATACTTGCAGCACATTGCGTCATCCTCGACACATTAAGCCGTGCTGTGCGTAACACGCCCACTCAATCATTCATTCGTTGCATGAGCGCCAGATGAGCGACTGGGTGTAATGCTCACGCATTATCTGACTAGTCCCACTTCTGGGGAGATTGTGCAGTGATTTTCTGTCGCCGCTACTTCTTCGAGCAACTGCTGTTGTTTGTTCTTAGCTTTTATGAGCAGTTTTGGAGAAGTTGCAGAAAAACTTTGTACTACTGTATTTGTCTCTTAACGCATACATCTGATTCTTGCCTATTCCTAGTTTCTTCTTCATTGCCTTTAGGTTTCCTCGGTTCCTGAGAACATGTTCAATTCTATCCATATTATACTGACTTATGTCAGCTAACTTGTGCTTGTTGATTAACTTGGAAAGTTCTGCCAGTTCTATTCTAGCTGTAGTGTTAGAGGCTTTCCTTTCCTAAGAGACAAAGCCGGCAATATCATTACTAATATGGATGAGATAGTTCAAGTGGCTGAGGAGTTCTATGGAGATTTATGCAGTACCAGTGGCACCCACGACGATAATGGAAGAGAGAATAGCCTAGAGGAATTTGAAATCCCACAAGTAACGCCGGAAGAAGTAAAGATAGCCTTGGGAGATATGCAAAGGGGGAACGCAGCTGGGAAGGATCAGGTGACAGCAGATTTGTTGGATAGTGGGCAGATTGTTCTAGGAAAACTGGACATCTTATATACGGAATGCCTCATGACCTCGAGCATACCGGAATCTTGGCAGAACGCTAATATAACCCTAATCCATAAGAAAGGGGACGCCAAAGACTTGAAAAATTATAGAACGATCAGCTTATTGTCCGTTGCCTACAACGTATTTACTAAGGCAATCGCAAATACAATCAGGAACACCTTAGAATTCTGTCAACCAAAGGACCAGGCAGGATTCCGTAAGGGCTACTGAACAATAGACCAAATTCCAACCATCAATCAGGTGATAGAGAATTGTGCGGAATATAACCAACCCTGATATATATCTTTCATTGATTACGAGAAAGCGTTTGATTCAGTTGAAACCTCCGCAGTCATGGAAGCATTACGGAATCATGGTGTAGATGAGCCGTATGTAAAAATACTGAACGACATCTATAGCGGCTCAACAGCCACCGTAGTCCTCCATAAAGAAAGCAACAAAATCTCAATAAAGAAAGGCGTCAGACAGGGAGATACGATCTGTCCAATGCTATTCACAGCGTGTTTACAGGAGGTATTCAGAGACCTGGATTGGGAAGAATTGGGGATAAGAGTCAATGGAAAATACCTTAGTAACTTGAAATTTGCTGATGATATTGCCTTGCTTAGTAACTCAGGGGATCAATTGCAATGCATGCTCACTGACCTGGAGAGGCAAAGCAGAAGGGTGGGTCTAAAAATTAATCTGCAGAAAACTAAAGTAATGTTTAACAGTCTCGGAAGAGAACAGCAGTTTACGACAGATAGCGAGGCACTGGAAGTGGTAAGGGAATACATCTATTTAGAGCAGGTAGTGACCGCGGATCCGGATCAGGAGACTGAAATAATCCGAGGAATAAGAATGGGCTGGGGTGCGTTTGGCAGGTATTCTCAGATCATGAATAGCAGGTTGCCATTATGCCTCAAGAGAAAAGTATATAACAGCTTTGTCTTACCAGTACTCACACACAGGGCAGAAACCTGGAGGCTTACGAAAAGGGTTCTACTTAAATTGAGGATGATGCAACGAGCTATGGAAAGAAGAATGATGGGTGTAACGTTAAGGGATAAGAAAAGAGTAGAACGGGTGAGGGAACAAACGCGAGTTAATGACATCTTAGTTAAAATCAAGAAAAAGAAATAGGCATGGGCCGGACATGTGATGAGGAGGGAAGATAACCGATGGTCATTAAGGGCTACGGAGTGGATTCCAAGGGAAGTGAAGCGTAGCAGGGGGCGGCAGGAAGTTAGGTGGGTGGATGAGATTAAGAAGTTTGAAGGGACAACATGGCCCCAATTAGTACATGAACGGGGTGGTTGGAGAAGTATGCGAGAGGCCTTTGCCCTGCAGTGGGTGTAACCAGGCTGCTGCTGCTGCTGCTGCTGCTGCTGCTGCTGCTGCTGCTGCTGCTGCTGCTGCTGCTGCTGCTGCTGCTGCTGCTGCTGCTGCTGATGATGATGATGATGATTACTGTATTTGCTGAAACGAATGAGTATTGCGTTAGAGGCTACGATTCAGCAGCACCGTCAACAATTCTAACAGTGAATTAATAGGTAAAGACATTTCGGTGAACTTGCGCTATTACTGTATCGTCATAAGCACAGGCACTAGTTTACACAAAGTTTAATGCGTTTCGAATTCTTAGGGTCTTAACGGACTCTCCAGGCGGCTATGTACGTATCGAACCGTTTTCCCACCTACCTGCGTCACTGTGTAGTTCGTGGTCGAATGGGCAGCGTATCGGGCTGCTCTGTTGAAGTAGCAGAGTACGGAGCAAACAAAATTCCGTATGTGGCAGCGTGTACATACGCTCCGGTCTTCAGCCAACCCTCTTTGACGCCGACGTGGGTCATTGTAGATGCGGGACTGTGTAGGTCAAGCTTTGCGAAGAAACTATTTGACGCCGACTTCGAGTACTCGGTATGGGCCACTCGGTCTGTGATGGTCTCCAATGAAGCTCTTTGATGCCAACTAGGTTCACTTGGTATGTTCCAGTAGGTGTGTGCCGCGCTTCAATGATTGTCTTTGATGGAAGCTTGCGTAACCATGTATGTGCCACTGGGAATTCGTCGCTCTACAATGAGCAAGAAGATCGCTTAAATTTACCCGATAATGAGAGGAATCGAGCCGAAGTCACAAGAGTTCCTCATGGACAGCCATCCGATGCTTTAGCAGGCTTGGCCACAAATGCATTGGGTGTATGCCGCTTTTCAATGAATGCCTTTCACGCTAACGCTTTACTGAGCAGTGCGATGAATGCACTGAGTATTTTGCCGCTCTTCAATGAGCCTCTCGTCAAATTGGGTCTTTATGTATGCGTCACTGAGTGTGCGTGCAGCAGCCGCGGGAATAATTCTTAGCGTTAGCAGGCGCGGATTTCTCGGCAGTGCCGCTAGATGGCGCCGCGTGTCCAGAAAGATACGCGACAGAGGAGCCCAGGTTGCCGCATGACGCGTTTCTCAGCATTAGCACGCACCCGTGCGCCACACATTTCCGAGGCCATGCTCAGGCTTCGCGGTAGCGACGCTTGATAACATCGGGTGTTCTCAGGGAAGCGCTAAAGGGGAATCCCGCTGTAGTACACGCCTCACACATATCTCGTTTCGACGGTGGCAATACGTTGTGTCACTATATTGATTCGATGCCAAACGCATTACTATCGACAGTCATCGCGAAATGGTTTCTGCTTTGTTCTGTAGTACACTACATTCACATGCCCTTGATGAGCCCAAAAATAAAGGACGCGCTATACGTCGAGCTCGCGCATGCGGCTTCCTTTTATATTATTCTTGTATTTAGCAGTAAAGTAAGCTTTTCAGGCATTGTTACTATACAGCAACACTGGTGCCAGCTGAAGAGTTCCATCTATTTATTGGCTATTGTAACTTTCGTTCTAGAGGGCTTAACCGGAAGTCTCTTGAGAACTCTATTTGTAAAAACATTAATGGAAGGTTCTAGTGGATCTGTCCTCTAATAATGCCCACTTCGTGCGTCAGCGTCCTTTGCTGCCAGATAATGAAATCTATTACTGTGGTACCTAGATTTACGAATGTTTCAATTCATTAAGATTTTCTTTTATAGCCCGCATTCGACAAATTTCACCCCCGCTGATTGCAAGTTATGTTCTAGCCTACCCCATACAAAGTAGCCCACTCCACTTTATTTATTTCTTCGCGTTTCTTACGTCTACCGTTGCATTGCCTGCGCAATGCGTTATTATTATTATTATTATTATTATTATTATTATTATTATTATTATTATTATTATTATTATTATTATTATTATTATTTTATTAGATATGGAAACATGCAAGCACACAAAAGAAACAGGGAGGGAGCAGGCTCCCAATACGTTGCAATCATTGCAACGAACACTCAAAACATTGTTGCACGTGTGGGGTAAGACAGGTGGCGCAAAGAAAGCACTTAAGAAAAGCTTTTCATTTTCTTTACTGATTGTTGTTGCCTTCAAAACACCTCTCGAATGTTTTAGACGAGAAATACTTTACATTTGCAAGTACGATGAGGCCGAATGATGCCTTCAGTGCTTAGAGAAAGACAATGAACACTAATTCCTAGCTCGATTCATATTTGATTTGATATCATTTTATTTCCTTAAGGACCCCATTGAAGGGGTAATACATAAGGGGTGGGTACATACATGAAAAATCGAAAGCCATATTTTTATTACAGTGCAAAGTAATTTGTTACAGCTTTCAAAAATGTGGAAGGACAGATTATGACTGCGATATCGTTAGAAAGGCCGTTCCAGTCTGTTGCTGCACGAAAAAAAACGAAAGCGAAAAAGTGACGGTGCGCGTACGCAGGCGCGCGCCTTGTTGCGGGTGACCGGTGCGACTGGAGATACGTGCCGGCGGGAGAATGTATGGTGGCTTGTCGAGTAAGCTGTAAAAGAACTTGTGAAAAAGACAAACACTAGCAATGCGGCGACGAGATGCGACCAATGATAAGCCGGATTGTGTTTTCAGTGCTGATATGCTGACGTCGTAGGAGTATACTTAAAATGAATGAATCTTGCAGTTCGATTTCGAGGCGATTCGAGTTGTTTGATGAGATATACTTGGTGAGGACTACAAATGGGGGATGCGTGTTCTAATTTCGTCCTGACGAGAGACAGACAGGCTAGCAATTTCACTTTTTGGTGGGAGTGGCAGAAATGGCGTTTTAAAGACCCGAGTGTTTTGTTAGCAGATGACATGATGTTCGTAATGTGCGTTGCTCAGGTTAAATCACTACAAAGGCCTACTCCCATATATTCGTAAAATGGAACCAGTTCCCGGTTGGCGTCAGTGATTTGGTACGAGAAAACAAGTGGATTTCTACGGCGGTGGAAGGAGACAGTCTTACATTTGTTAGGGTTTAGTTCCATAAGCCAAAGGTTACAACATTCTTCTGCATTTCGCAGGCCGTTTTGAAGAGATCCTATACGCTGAATTGCCTAGGCGACGGTCGAGTTGCACGTCAAATTAGTGTTGCGCGTTATAACCCCTCGCGGTCAAAACTAATCCACAGAGTCAAACTAATCCATACTAATCTCAAAAGTCATATCATGGTTATGGCAAAGAAAACCAATGTACGTATCTTAAATTATTAGTTTATTTTTAATTTAACACTAATTTCGGTTCATTTTGCCTTTAGACTGAGAAAAAAATATAGAAAAAGGGAAAGGCGAGTCAGCAGCGGTTAACATCGAAGAAATACGAGGTGTTCTTGGGCGCATTAGTGTATCGTGTAGTTTGGCGTTTCTAAGAAAGACTGCCCTACATTTGGGGTCATCTAACGTATTTCGTTCGGTAAAGCCGCACTTCCCCTGCCCGTTTTAGGCTCGTGCAATTTGAACTAGCGCATCTGGATTTAATTTCGGCCTTTTCGCTCTAATTACGTATTCTTACAGCTCCGCACATAACTATACGCTAACTTGGTGCGTCGTCTTCGTTCCAAGCTTCATTTTGACGCGTTTTTTCCTTCTCTTGCGTGAACCATGCGGTAGGCCTCAAATGCTTTTGATGAAAGTGTTCGGAAAGTGGGAGCCAGACATCCAGATCCTACGAACCCCAAATCGACCTGAAGATCCAAAGAAGACCTTGTCTTCAACGTTGCATAACAAGACCCCATATCATTCCGCAATGGCTTTTATTTAGGATGTCTGAGCGTGTAGTGGGGGGGTGGGGGGACGTAATTTTTTTCAATTTTTCACATCTCGCGAGCTTTCTTGAGATCACGAAAAAAAAATGGACTGCGTAAAAGGCAACAACACGAATACAACTTCATTGGGTGCTTATACGAACGCGCTGTACGACTTGCACGAGCACCCTAATATCGTAAAAAAAACGTAGACAATTCATTATTTAACGTCACCAATTACCTAATTAATTATACTCTGAAATATACTCTGGGTAACCCAGCACGACTACAAAAAATGTGCCGCTGGCTTGAATCACGTAATAAGTAAACAACTTTTAGAGCGCTTTTTCAGAACACATTCGTTTCAAAACTCAATGATGAACAAGCGCCGCTGCGCTAGCAACTGCAATATCTTTGAGCTTGAACAACAACAGGGGCAACAACAACATCGACAACAACAACAAGCGCACCTCGACCGAAGTAAATCTGCAGTTGCAGATGCACCAGGCAAGTGCAGTCGATCACGCCACTGACTTTCGGAAGCAGCCCTCGCAGCTCTAACCTGTAGACATAATAGTTTCCTACTACGATCACTGGAGGGAACTTCGTAGCACTGCGATCGTTAGGCTACCACGTGAATCACGGTTAGTATACACCGGATTTTTTCTGATATTAGTGCTGTCGGCTTCAGACGTTCTTGCGGCTCTGCTTCCTGCCCGCTTCACCTGCCTTTCCCCGTTGACCTAAACTTCGAAGCAATCGTAACTTTTTAAATTCAGAAGGCAACGGGACTGTGACAACGTGCGTGCATAAACACTTGCGTGATGGTAGCAGTTATACCGCAATGTTTTATCGGAGATCTTCAATTTCCGAAGTCACAAAGCCGTTTCAGAGCCACAAGAACGAAGTTCAGGCAAATCGACGTACTAACCGTAACTATAATTGGCGCTGAAACACCACGATCGCACCCTCCATAGACACAGCGCGGAGTTCCCTCCAATAATTTTTCGCAGAACACTCTATGAGGCCAGCCACAGCGCATGCACGAGCCGCATATGGACTGGAGGCGGCGAGGGAAAAAGGAAGAAAGAAATACAACGAGAGACAGAAAGAAAGGCGAATGTTTTTACGGCTCTCTTGTCCGGCCGTAAAGCTATCGACGGCGGATCTGCGCGCGTCAGTATATATATATATATATATATATATATGTATATATATATATATATATATATATATATATATATATATATATATATATATATATATATATATATATATATATATATATATATATACGTGCTCGTGAGCGGCCGCCTCAGACCCCGGAGTTTTGCTTCAGCCGGGCTCCGCCGGCAAGGAAGGTTTTTTGCCGCCGCACCTGGTCCCCGGAGTAAAAAAAGACCGCTACGCCGGCGTGCGCGGCGTGATCGGCGAGCGAGCGGGCCACTGCGTCAGTGATCGGCGTCTGGTGCGCCCTCGCTGCGACGTGCCCGCACGTTGAGCGCAGACGCGCATGTAGACGCTTTCCTCAACGCGTGTGCGCGTGCACTTGTGGCACGTGCTGCCCGAGTTCGCCTCGAAAGAAAAAAGAAAAAGAAAGCGCGGCCCAGTGCGATCCGCCAACGTTGTGGAGTTTGTCGATGACGCCGCTGAAGAAAAACGGCGACAAACACGGATCGTCGCGCAGGCGTATTCCTTTTTTTTCTTCTTTTTTTTTACGTTTGATTTGCGGTAATGCGATTTCGTATAGCACGTTTCGAGACTGTTGTTACGGAAAGGAGAAAAGATGAGTTGGGAATTTCACGCCGCGCAGCAGAACACGCGACTGGTACGTGGTCGTTAAGTCGGAGTCGGAAAATTGTGTGCCAAACGGGAAGGGAAGCGCGAATGAGGGCGACATAGATTTTTGTGCATGCTCAATTACGAAAATTGGTAACCTAAGGGAGGATCCGGGAAATGGGATATTTTCTGTAGAAACCCTTGTTTCGCGGTGGTTTAGATAGGCTCATGGTAGTAATGGCGATGTTACTACGATTATTTTACTACATATTATTGTTACTACATAATATTTGTACATATATTAATCTTCTATGTGAAATAAATATCAGTTCCTTATAATCCTGCTGCTGTTTCTTTATTGATGAACGCAAGGATGCCAGAATTCGGCACCAGAGATCCTTAAACACGGACACACTTTCACAGCACGAAATAGGGTAGGAAGAGACGCTGCCTATATATGGTATATCCAATTTAACGGACACAGTTTAATGAACGGCTGCTGGAAAGCAAGAAAGTTGTACGATGACGGACTCTACGTGTTATGTTCACTCACGGAATATGTAACATACATGCATTCAATCAAAAATTGGAGGACGCTTAAGCTTCGCCTTCAAGAGTGGAACACGACAGCGTTCCCGTCGACCCGCCAAGGGGTGTAAGACAATGGCTACGGCGCAGCGACTACGCGCCCCGCATCGGACGCGGTGAGCGTCGAGCAACGCAGCGTTCGGCGCGACAACGAAATGTGCGCCTGAGCAAGCGACGCACGCCTGAGCCTTAGAAACAGCTCGTTTCTAAGGCAACACCGCGTTCACTAGAGGCGCTTTTGTACCGCTTTGAAGCATCGAACTCGTGGCTGAGCGGTAACGTCTCCGTCTCACACTCCGGAGACCCTGGTTCGATTCCCACCCAGCCCATCTTGGAAGTTGCTTTTTATTTATGAAGTGCTTGCCGTGATTTATCGCTCACGGCCAACGCCGCGGACGCCGACGCCGACGACACCGGGTTTTCTGCGACACGAGCTCCTTAACGCTATCGCGTTAAAACCTTTCGTTTACAACAAATCGTTTGCGCAATAGCCGGACGAAAAGCTGGTGAAGACAGCGTGAAAGTACGCGCCACCATTACCATCAGACTTTACCCTATGAAAACGGCAATTTAAAAAAAAGTTTCTTCTTTCCTTATGCGTCCTTAACGGGTAACACGTACTGCTCCGCGCCACTTGGTCTTGACACTGATGGGCTTTTAGCGACTCATAGGCATAGCCCGCTAAGCGCGCTTATCGCAATTAAATGTAGTGGTTGCGGAGGATTGAGGACAACGAGTTTCTGTGTCATTCATGACGATAATAGTAATTCACAGCGCTGTTTAACCCTACATAGCGTGTAGCACGCCCGTACGCACGCACGCAAAAAAAAAAAGAAGAAAGAAAAACGTGAATGATTTTAAGGTGGCAGCCCTGACGGAGCCATTACGCCAAGCTTCTTCCAAAACAGTCTGCTGGGCGTCTCCACAGCAAACGCCGGAATCGCTCACAAACGTGGAGAACCTGACAGCGCGGGCTTGATCAATGGCGCATATACAGTTGCAACAGTGCGCCGGATGTCTCTGCCCGCTCCTTAACATAAACAATAGAGGCAGCCCATACGTGCTACACACGGCGAGCCGGCGCCAACTGCGGGGACGCGCATCAAATCACTCTCCGTCCGCACTGTCCCCGCGAGTGGCACCCTCGCGCCCCGACCGGGGAGGAGCGCGGACCTCCGAGGGGGGAATGGCCTCTCTTAATCAGGTTTCGGCCGCTCCCGTGCGCGGTGGTGCTGCTCCCCGTGCTTTTTTTATCGGAGCAATCTGTCTCCGTCGAAGGCGGACCCATCTCGCTGCTCCTCCCTTGTCGACGACTCTCGCGCCCGATTTGCGCTGGCAAAGGGCCGCGGCCCGACGTTGAACCATGTCGTGCGTAAAAGACAATTCTTTTTTTTATCTATATTCCGACTAAGCTTAACAATTAGATTGTGGGGTTCCTACGTGCCCCAACCATGACCTGATTATCAATTCTGGGGTTTTACGTGCCAAAACCACGACACGATTAGGAGGCACCGTGGTAGTAGGGGACTCTGGGTTAATTTTGGCCAGCTGGGGTTCTTTAGCTTGCGCCCAGTGCATGCACGGTACACGAGTGTTTTGGCATTTCGCCCCCATCGAAATGCGGCCGCCGTGGCCGGGATTCGATCCCGCGACCTCGTGCTCAGCAGCCCAACACCATAGCCACTGAGCAAACGCGCCGGGTTTTGTTCGTATATATCTTCGAGTAAATCTGTTGCGCTCATATGCGTTGACGAGTGGAGAGCCGCAAGCTTGTGTCGCGGCGTGTTTGCGATTTTCCTTTTTCTGCTTAAGACAAACTAATTAGCAGTCAGCGAATGCCTTGGAACTTCATGCCATTAAACTTTAGTTCCAACGCAAACGTTTCGAGGGACTGCAGCGAGAACGATCGATTTAGTTCTTCCGAAGTTTGGTTTCATTTTCGACAGACTTGCTGCGTACGTCCGCATCCAGCGTTTCTACACGCGAATTCAATGTTAACACAAATTACTATGTGGCGCAGCATGGAAAGAGATTTCGCCCAGCCTCTGTAAACGGGTACCTAATTGCTTCGCGCGTTGGAATTCAAAGCACAGTCGAACGAGTCTGCGCACGTATGCTGCGAAACAAACAGCCGAGGGATGCCTCATTTTGTTCAGAGAGCACGTTTCGGATACGAAGCGTCCCCAGAGGAGGACACAAAGGCACCGAGAAACGCCATCGCCTCAGTTGAATGCCAAGCAAGCAGTGTTGTTGCCGTCGGCGAAGCTGTCTGTTGTTTAATGAGAACGAAGGAAGAAGCTACGGCGATACGGACGCTCGTTGGCAGCGATGACCACGGAAGATTACTCGCATAACGCATGCAGCCCACATCGCGGCTCCCTAGATGGCGCCTCTGGAGATATGCAAAGGCAGCCTGCGGAATTAAAAAAAAAAAAAAAAAGAAACGAAACGATTCGAACGTTTGCAATCTTGTGGCCACGACTATACAAGCTGACGGGGAACCTGCTCAAACGAGTCTAAAGGAGGTGATTCCGCCTTGGCACGTTATGAGGGATTTGTTACTCACAGCTATACATTTGGTCTTGTAAACCATGACACCGGCCCAGTACAGACAACTAAGTGACCTCTTGAGTAGCGCGGCTGGAATATAAGCGTCGCGCATCAGGATATACGCGCGCATCCACGGTGGGTGCATTGACAACAGGCTTTTACAGATGATTCAATGAAGTGAGCGATTAGTGAAGAGCGCCATATAAAAAAGTCAGTCGTACAAATAGGAGCAATAAGCCGAGTTCATTATAGTGGAAGGGGACATTACCCCTGCCAACGGTAATGAATAATGCTACCATAAGAGTGTCAAACAATGTTTACCACGCTCACTCTTCTGGGCGTTATGACGATTGTGAATCGACCAACGACGATAATTCAAACTTATTCATGGAAATACAAGAAGCGTGGAAGGCGAATTAGTGTCGCCAAAATTTGGTAGCTCTCATTCGAGGCCTGCTTGATGCCCCACTTGTACTTAAATGAAGTTTGAGTTCGAAACTTGAGTGTTTTGAAAGCGAACTTTACTGATCGTTCCTTTCACTCTTACAGTCTTCGTCTATATGCAGCAATGACTCCGCCGCTTTATATAGTTAAGGTATGCGAGCAATGGGAAAAAAGGTTAATCACAAGGCCGGCTAACCCACAAATAGGTTAGCCTCATTGCATCGAAGGTGAAGTGCGTGCCTAGGTGCCTCGAATCTACAAGTCATACAAGCAACTCGGCGTGACTATGGCCCATGATTTTAGTCGGTCGTCTCACGTTACCCGTATATCACCAACGAAGCCAACCGCGTACTGGGCTACTTGTGGCGTAACATGCGCCTATACCCTCTGCCAAACCGCTAGCTTATTCCACTCTAGTGCGTCCAATACTAGAGTACACGTGCTCAATATGGTATCCCCACCAATCTGGCCTATCTGAAGCTCTTGAAAGCTTTCGCAGCTGTGCAGCTAGGTTCATTACTTTTTCTCCGGGTTTTTTGTTATCATTCCTGCGTCACCCTATACTCAAAGCACGTGCTAAATTTTCTAGCTTGGAATAAAGACGTAAAATTTCCCGCTTTTTCCCTTTTCATTAATTCTATAATACAAAGCTCCGTAATTCCGTCGTCCCTCCTGGCCGCCGATCATCTTGTCGTGGTGCAAGCCACAGCGCAGCTATTTATCCTGGCCACGCTGGCACCTCCTGCCATCTCCGGTCCTTCTTTACACAAACTGCGAAGGATTGGAATGAACATTGCGTTGCACTGCTAAGCTGCCGCTTTCAAGAAGTGCATTGAAGAAAGTTTCTTGTCATAAAAGTCCCACCCCTCATGTGATAGCGCTTGCGTGTTGCATTTGACGGATAAATAAATAAATAAATAAATAAATAAATAAATAATATTACAAAAGTAAACCCCGGGATCTACGAAATGAAAATGTCAACAAAAAAGAAAAGGAAAAAATGATCAAAAGAACAAAACTACAGTTGACATGGTTGTTTCAGTGGCACCCTCGGCGTATATTCTCTACCTGTGTATTCAAATGCGTAAATTTATGCATGTGGCATAACGGCTTTTCCCGGCTTGTAAGGCATTCTAAATGTTCTCTTAGGTGCGTTGGCAACGCGTGCCTCACAGTTAGGCATTTATGCAGGCGTTCTTTCTTTTATTTTCTTTTTGGGCGGTGCGACATCACTATGACACTTCATATTCCGATTTTGTGCCAGCAACACAATTCAAATAATGAGTGACACTACAAGCAACATCCAGAGGAAAATAATCACTGCATCCGTTTAGGAGCTGGCAGTTCCCAAACAGCGTTCCACACAAGCGTACTTTGCCGTCTAAATGAAACATTTGCATATTCCGTTGTTGTGCGCAGTCATTTTGTCGCCTCCACGTGTAGCTTTTCTATAGCCGGCATTCATGGAGTAAGACAAGTAGCCATCGCCTACAGCAAATTATAGGACCACAGTACGCCGAACAGGTTTCAAAATCGACAACCTGAGTATGATATTCAGTTTTAACTGATTAAAGAAAAGAAAAAGAAAAGAGCACCCAGGACCTGTAGGCATATTTTCTAAGAACCGTAAGATGAGCTCGGACGCTTTGTTTACGCAGGCATGGTATACACCGTCATCAACATATGTAAACACCAATTACTAAGCAACTTGCGAAGACTCAGAATAAGCACTGTATGCATTTTACACTATATGTGTGTGTCACAGTGCGTAAACTTTCCACGGACGGTTGGAAGCGGTATTGTGATATAGAAACATATTCGACCTTGGCTTCCTGATGAAGCGTTGCGATGTTAGTCTTTACTGCGTACATTCGACTGTTGCCCGCTGCTTACTGCTGCCTATCCAATGCCTTCTGACGCCATGTAACGCGCACATACCTTCTTTTAGAGCATTTTGCTATAAATGATAGGTCTAATTGTTTACAACTGTGCGGAAGTTCAAAGGGACTTCCAAATCTCACGAGAAGGCCACATCTGTCCTTACATCCAAGCATAACTTTCTCGTTCGTTTTATTTTTTCGCACGAGTCGGTGAACTCACAAAGGTATAGATCACAGGGTCGACCGATACCTGAGACGAAGGGGCTCTTTCAAACAGACGCAGTTCTATTTTTTTATTGCTATTGTTATTGTCGCATGGGAAGTGAACAAATCAAGCAGGACGCTGGTTGCCGGTAAGCTCCCGCAAGTCAGAGCTCAAACCGCGCGTAAACTACGGTCTGCCAAGTCCACTGCAGCCGGTACATTAGCCGAAGAAGATGCAGTGGTTAGAAGCGGCATGTACAAAGGGGACTGCACTACGGCCAACGTAAAGAAAAGAAAGAAAAGAAGAGAGACTCCTAGAGAGGTGCTAGCCTTCTATGCTACGTTCCACGTGCGTTTTCATCTAGTTCGTTCCAGTTCCTTCTCTTCTGGAAGCGCGCCCGTTCTCTGTCACGCCGTGCTAAGCACTCACTCACGAGAAAACACGCAGATGCCCGCCGATTGCCGCCGGACCAACGCGGTCGTACATGCGAGCGTGAACCGGTCAGGTGACGGAGTGATTTGTTGGACGCTGCCGGGCGGCCTGCACAGGCGCACATATACGCGCAAACGCACAGGAGATAAGGGAGACCGTTCCCACTTCGTCTGCAGAGATGGCCGGAGATCGATAAGGTCGAAAGGCAAAGAAAAGGGACCGACCCAAGAAAAGAACGAGAGCACTCTGCAGGTTTAACTTCTTTCTCTCTCTCTCTCTCTCTCGAAACGGCGAGATACAATCATTCCTTGCTCGATCCTCCTTTCCCCTGCCTGAAGAGACCATTGGTCTGGGAAACCGCTCATGCACAGGCCGTTATTCAGGACTGCGCGAACACACATGAACGCGCATACACACGCACACCCCCCCACACACACACACTTCACGCGAGCATGTGTAGGCGCAAGCGTGTGGCTGCAGCGGCCGTGTGTAACAGCTGGGGGGCGGTTTACGCTCCCACTCGGTGACCTCCTGCTGACCTCCTGCTGATAGCCGCGTTTGTGAATGGCTGACTCTCCCAGGGCCCACGGCGGCTTTGCAGAGCTAGGAATTAGTGTGCTCGAATTGGGTGTACACTTGTGAGAGAGACTGTGCGGCCGGCACGTGCGTTATGAGCACATTTTCGGCAAGGTGACCGCGCGTACATTTCGCACCTCGCGCTGTACACGCACCAGTTACTGCTGAAGCGAAACTGGTTGCCGTCATTACAACCGGCACCTCTCACGAATGCATTTTGTAGATGCTTGTCCGTGGGTGTTTGTGCCGTTTGTGCATTATGTTATCATTGTGTATGCCGCATATTTCCCCTACAGTCAGTCAGTCAGTCAGTCAGTCAGTCAGTCAGTCAGTCAGTCAGTCAGTCAGTCAGTCAGTCAGTCAGTCAGTCAGTCAGTCAGTCAGTCAGTCAGCAGAGTTAGTAAATTATTGAATGGGGTATAGAGATGAGTTCTGTCCACCCCGTCCCGATGAAAAGTGGACATTGGCAATTTATACGTGGACGTGCCCAAACTATGCATTTGCAAGACATGACCGGCCACATGATTGGCGACATCAGTTAATAGTTACAATACAACATGAGTTCATTTTTAACGTGCACCACAATGCATAAGAATGAAGTACCGAGTTTGGTTCTAAATTTTACTGATGGTGCTGATATTTGAGTGAATGAGCGTGTGGGCACGCTATCCAAGCCTTTTTTGAAAAAAATGCTTGGATCTTTTTTAAACACGGATAAGGGAGCGCCTAGAATACGTTTTTTTTACAGTGGAGCTTTCAGCATAAAGTTGGAAAAAATGATCGATGTGGAGCTTTCAGCATAAAGTTGGAAGAAATGATCGATTACGCGACCTGGGTAGCCAACTGGATAGTTCTCCCAAATGATATCAATTGGGATAACTACGTCGATTGGGAGGGGTCCGCTGAAAACACGGGATTGGCGCCACTGCAATTAGTAACGATGCTCATTTTTAAAACCTTATAGTAAATTACACATTTTACGCGGAGCGTTTAAAAGTGTCACTTAATGATCAAGAGTACGTTTGTACAAAACATCAAAGTCGTTTCACGGTCCCTATAAATGCGCGCGTAGCATGCGCACAGCCATTCTCGAAATACTTCATTACAGTGGAGCTGTTAGAACGTCGCTGGGTTTCTCTTGACGTTCGGAGCTTCACCAAGCTGGGGGAGAGAGAGCTGAGAGAGAGTGAAAGCACAGCATAAAATATTGGAGGACGCTTAAGCTTCGCCTTCAAGAGTGGAACGCGACAGCGTTCCCGTAGAGCCGCCAAGGGGTGTAAGACAATGGGCTACGGCGCAGCGACTACGCGCCCCGCATCGGACGCGGTGAGCGTCGAGCAACGCAGCGTTCGGCGCGACAACAAAATGTGCGCCTGAGCAAGCGACGCACGCCTGAGCCTGAGAAACAGCTCGTCTCTAAGGCAACACCGCGTTCACTAGAGGCGCTTTTGTACCGCTTTGAAGCATCGAACTCGTGGCTCAATGGTAACGTCTCCGTCTCACACTCCGGAGACCCTGGTTCGATTCCCACCTCATCTTGGATGTTGCTTTTTATTTATGAAGTGCCTGCCGTGATTTATCGCTCACGGCCAACGCCGCGGACGCCGACGCCGACACCGACACCGACGCCGCCGACACCGGCTTTTCTGCGACACGAGCTCCTTAACGCTATCGCGTTAAAATAGCATCGCGCAGCACAATGACGCGTAGCGGGAGAGAAGAAGCGGCGCGGCGGGGACACGGGTGGCGTGACGGCACTGCTTTCGGATAAAAACCCGTGAGCTCGCTTCGGCGGATTTCAAGGAGCTACCAGGCATTTGGCGTGGGAGCTAGCATGCGTCGGAGCTAAAGCACGGCGTTTGCCGCCGCGTCGCGTCGGTGCAGCGTCTGGCACACGACACCGACGCATATGGCGTCTCGACAAATCGCTTCTATAACGGCTGGCGCCTCAAATGGCGTGCCATTCCAACTGAAACCCCCGAAAGAGGAAGACGGCATGCATTTTTCTGAAGCCTTAACTTCCCCCAGCTTCGTTGGTCTCTGGTGTTTGCGATAGCAGAGCCACGCATAATTTTTTTTTACCATCCCAAAGCGCACTAAAGTTCGCGCCGCCGCCGGCGAGAAGCTACAATTCTCTTGTCATGATACGGCCATGATATGACACAAATTCTAAATACCCGGGAGCGGCCGATACCCGTTATAGTCCCTCGACTGTTCGCGCTTTCAAATTCTCATCAAGGTATTTTTCAGCTAAAGGCAGCAATAGCTTTTTACTTATTACGTATTTTTTCAATATGGGGAAAGTTGTTAGTGACGCTGTTTACTCCACCTCGGCCTACTACACATATGCGCACAAGAATTATCTTCTCCCTTTCAGAAAGACATTGGAAGAACCCACAGAAGATGGATCGACTTAAGAGCTTTGACTGTAGAGCACTCCGATTTCTTTTTGCTCGCATACTCTGTTTTGAGCGCTCGCAATAAAATGATCTCTCGCAGCTTTTTCTTTCACCCCACTCTGCTGCAGGTGCATCTAGAAACGCACAGAAGGTTCTGGAGCGGCTTGCACGAACATTTAATGACGAAAATATTAGCGAATTTTAGAACGGATTCTTGTGCGGACTAGGCCGGCGCTGTCTATGGAACATATAAGAACATGTTCTTAAATACGCTATTGTTTTCGTTATTACATGTTCGTGCAAGCTAGCCGCCCCTGGTCTTTTCTTTTGCAGCTGGCGAGTCGTGAGTGAAGTGGCGTGTTCGTCGAACCATCGGGAGAGAGAGAAATAGAGATAGAAGACAAAACAGGGAAGGAATACGGCTTGTTATCCAATAACTGGAATGCAAGCAAGTGTTATGGTGTATATACCCCGTCATGGATTGTGAACGGTGTGCGCAGCGCGTGCGTAAGTCAACCTGCATCGCGATCTTGGAAATCCGTCCATCAAAATCTTGCCTCCTGTTCATTATCACCACGTCGAGCGTTCACTATCGAACGCAGTCTCAAGCACGAGATCGCGTCTCTTATCCTCGTATTCTAAGAACGCTCCTCCGCTCAGCACTGCACCTCGACTCAGGAAAGCTTATGGCAGCGTCGCCCCTCGACAGAAATGGTCACTGCACTTTATTGACACTCCCCAGAAATTCCTGAAAAAACATAATGTCTTTTTAGGTCGAGGGGCGGCGCTGCGCTCAAGAACAAATTATTAGCGAGAAGATGAGGCACGTGTATGCTGCATCAGAGATCCGGAGGCCACTCGGTGCATGCTAATGGTGTGGCGAAGGGTTTACCCAGTGAGACCCATTGTGGGTAAAGTACAACTTCCGGAAGCGCTTGGATTTAAAGCGGATGGAAGCACCAACTGCTCAGCAGTCGAGATAGCCAAAGAACGCTTACACTATTGGTGTAAATAAAGCTCGGAAGCGATTTATGCGATCAGATCCGTTACAGGCATAGATAGCGAGAAGTTTAGAGGAATAGTAAAAAAAAAAAGTCGTGGAGATGCATACAAAAATGCTAGAATGGAAAACATGTACAGCATAACTGATGCTAGGTGCCTATTTCACCCACCCTCCCCCGTTTCAAAGGGAAGGGCAATAAATAAAAATCATCGTCATCAAGTAGAGGCAGAGCTTCGAGATGAGGTTCGTTTGAGACTTGTGAGGGGGGGAGGGGGTGTAGGCATCTTTTAGCTTGTATTACAGTGCTTCATTATATACTGCATGAATATTCCCAGGTTTGCTTGAGTGCGAAGTCAGACGACGCTGCCGAGAAGTGGTTTCCCTCCGATCGATAGCATACTTGCAGGGTGCGTCGCAGCAATAAGACAAAGCGCACGGGCTGCCCATCCGTTGCCGTCTACGTGCAGTCGATCCGACTGGTCCGCGTTTACATGTTTCATGCAAGGGGTTCGATCCGACCCGACGCTCGCTCAACCCGACCGGCGCCATGGCTAGCAGCGCGAGCGCGAGTGGTGAATCTCAGTCCGGCAATGCGATTCGACACGCTTCCGTCGGGTTCACTCGTATGCTGTGATTGTTGTCCAAAGCGTAGATGAAGCGAAGGAGTGTTATGGCGTTCCCAGTACATTCACGATGCATGCACATGGGCGTTCCGAACCGAAAGCGAGCTCCTATACTGAACCTGCAACCGCGCATGCGGCATCTCTCATTCCTCAATGACGCGGATTGCTATCTCAATACCTGCAGGCGAGTTTGCTTTCTGCACTGGATGGGAGGATAGTGCTGCGTGTGACCACTGCGGCAACGAGGAAACTATCGAACGCGCTCTTTGTCACTGTCCCTGACACAGCGCACACAGGCAGCCACTCGCGACCACGCCGGCGTGTCTTGACGACCGGCCGTTCTCGGAGCAGACAGTCCTGGAACATCGACCTGCACGGTCGTCACACCACAAGACAGTGAAGGTGCCCTTGGAATTTTTACGTTCGAGTGACCTATTGAAGAGACTAATTCTCATGGACGTTCACGGCCTTCCCCACATTTTTTTCCTGTTAATTAGCTTCTTCTCTCCGCTCTTTTATCCGCCTTTCATTTCCCTTTACCCTTTCCCCAGTGCAGGGTAGCAAACCAGAATCGCATCCGGTTAACCACCCTGCCTTTCTCATCCCGTTTATCTCTCTCTCTCTCTCGCCAGTAAAGCGGTTCATTCGCCGCTGAAAGAATATTATATAATTGGGCACACGAACTTCGAATCAACTGGCCTTTATACGTCACCGCAACACATGACGCGTTCAAAATTTGCGTACAGTGGGGCCTCCCACGTACAAAAATAATAATGATAATAAGTTGCCTGGCATTTTATCGCCCTTACCTCGATGAATTCCCGGTGATTTAGCTCGACGATCCCTAACTCAGGTGATAAGAGATGTATCCGAGAATAAAACATACTTGCGCAAATTTCTCTTTTATGCGTGAGCCTCATTATAATTAGCAGTTTCTCCAGAACGGCAAGTGCTCGTGTTGGAAAATAAATACTGGGATTCAGGTTCAAGAATAGAGTCCATGGCGCCCTTTCATTACATGCGAATCAGCAATGCACCTTTATGCGGACAAGTTGCAGCCATTTTATAGAGGTCAACCTGAATGTCGCCATTGCGATCTTTAGCAAACTCTTCTGACCTTTTATAATCGTTCTCATTACCTTCTTTTTACATTTATTTCCTCCCTTACCCTTTCCAAAGGTGTATAGGGTGGCCAATCGGGCGCGACAATGGTTAAACTCCCTGCCTTTCTGGCTTATAGATATCTTTCTGTCTTCGACCTCAAGAAAAATTCTAAGCGGAATGCCATAAGTGAGTTAGTTGTGCAATTAGCAGTATGGCCGATATCAATTTCACAGTACTGCTGATTAGACTACCGAGGTGTGTTTTAAGGAGTCTCCACGCCCCTTTTGTTGTCGCATGATCTACACGCCCATCTCATGGTTCCAGCGTTACTATGTTATTACCAACGCAGATCACCTGGTCCTACTCAGACTGCAGCCTCTGCTTTATCCCTACGTCTGCTGCTAGCCTCCCACTTCACAGGTTGCAACTGACATTGGTCCACATTGTGAACACTGTCAAGTGCCAGAAACACTTGCACACATGTTTTGCATTTGTCCTGCGTATGGCGTGCGAGAACGGCAGAAACTGGTGTCTCTACGGTCGCGCACGTTGATCGCAAATCATTATCTGATGAGCTCAACAGAATTAAATGACAAACTTTTACGCGCGATAACTACAATCTGAGCCCGAGGCACGCCTTGGTTGTGGACTGCGAGATAACGTCGACGACCCGGGCTTCATTAACGGGCACCCAGTGCACGCTAATGGAGCATTCTTGCACTACGCCCCCATTGAATTGCGGCCGCCAGGGCGGGGATCCACGACCTCGTGATCAGCACTGCAAGGCTATATGTCCACGGAGCTACGGCGGCGCGGGTTATCTGATGAGTTTGTTTTGGGTGTTTGACTTAACGCAAGCACTCGATCCGTGTTGGTAGAAGCGGCTACATGGGCTTTCTATATGCAAGCCACTTCAGCTGACATGTAAAGATTCCGCGGCGTAGTGGATACGCACCTCCTTATTATTATTATTATTATTATTATTATTATTCCTCAAAAGCTTGATCCCTCTTTCCGAGTGCAGAGTTGTCGACCAGACCAAGCTATAGCTGCGGCCTATCTGTAAATAACTTCATTTGCTCTTATTGCCTCTCTACCTTATGATTGCACACCGAGCTCTACAAACATCAACCACGACATCTGAGGCCTAATTTCATTACAGCACGAAGGCCTCATCGAAACGGGCGAGTTAGTTCGAGATGAACCAGCTGGCCCAAATCAAGTTGTTGCTACTGGTCCTATGCAACGCACGTTCTGCTTTAACATCCTCCCGTTGCCGAATGCCTCTAGCGCTGTTTTCTTATCCGTTAACTAGCTCACATAGGGAGACGCTTACCAATCATGTGTGTGCACGTCCCCGTCTAGGCACCCCTTTTCCTGATATTTTAACCTGGCATATCCTAAACTTTCCTATGCTTTAACTTATATGCACGCTGTTTTGTGACAACATTTATCTGGATCTTTCAGACGTATTTTGCCAAACCCAAGAGCGAAACGCACATGGACTGTACCGGGCACAATTGCTTGGTCGTTGCATGGACGAGTACACTTGTAAATTACGACCGAGAGTATGTAATTGATAATTTCATAGTGAACGGGACTCTGAGCAGGTGTTTCCAGCTTAATATCGCGTATCTTATCGTGTACTACTTCATTTGTTTGTTTTCAGCTTCTTAAACCATGGGCCAGGCAATGTATGCCCTCTTGTCGCCGTCAAGCCATTGCAATGAACCAAAATGTAATTTGATCAGTGAATGCATGTGCAACGACAACTTGCATAAGCGACCTAAGCGGTCTCCGCAAACTGCACCTTGTCTGGCCTGGCACGACGCAGCCCTTCTATGTCGGTTGTAACGACGAGTATAGCATTCCCATTGACCAAATAGTGCTGCATGTGGAATGCACGCGACTGTGAATATAAAGAACTGGCGGGTGATCCCGCCTAATTCTTCCTGTCATCGTGCCTCGCCCATCCCTTCGGCTGCTTGGCTGACATGTAGGCTGCCCTCTTCGCCGGCGTAGGAGCACCGCGTGCATAGTTCACCAACGCTTTGCTGAACGGCCGCACCACACTGTAAACGAAAATAAACCCACCTGGGAGTTTTTAAGAGGTGATGTGCCCTAAAACCTCCCCTCTCAAATATTTACTCCGATGTATGGGAGCAAAACAGCGCCATCCCCTCGTTTCACTCCGCTGGCTAGCTGCGGGAGTATTAAGGCGACATGACGCGATTTTACTCCGCTTAAAAATCTTGTTCTCCCGTGAAACTCCGATAGGGAGTTTTAAAAAACTCCCCTCCGCCGATACAGGTTGGTCACGTGGCGCTTCCCATGAGGCTGTGCGCCTCTCCAGCGACCGGGCGCGTTCGGCGGAGTGGGCAGTGTTCATGGCTGACGGTTTGTTTACGTCTGTGAAGTGTCGTTCCGTGACAGCGTTTCGTCAATTTGTTTCCCGTATTTCCTTCCAGAAAGTGTTATAGGCATGCCCGAAGCTCACTGTATCTCAGCATCAAGTACATTAGCTGTGATCGCTTTGCTGACAACGATGATTGCAAGAACCACGTTTTCAAGTGCGGAAAAAGGCTTAGGTATACCTCGAAGCTGCTCACTGGCTCGTGATGTCGGCTCACGTTCTGGCTGTGTTTTCGTGCTGCGTCACCCTGTCTTGTGTTCTTCAGTACGTGAAATGCGACTTCTATGTCCTTTTGAGTACATGCTGACAACGTCCAGTGTAGTGTTTGAAAGGACCGCGTAGCAATGGCAACAGTAGCCACTGTTCGAGCGACGACATCAGTGCTAGTCGCGCCTGAATGGCGTAACCCAAGTTCGTTGCAGTGCTGTGTTGCCAGTGAGAAAGACCGGAGTGCAAGCAACTGTTTTTATGTATCTGTGAACGGATATCCTCGCCCGAAGAAAAACGGTAGGACATAAGTATGCGTACTGAAAATAAAGCTTCTTATTGAGCGATGAGAATCGAATTGTTATCGCGCATATATGTTTTGGTCACGTCGTTGCTTCCTATATTGCATTAACATTACGCTCTATCCGAGACACTGATTTAGACGCATGCCTGCTGGCTCCGAGTTTAGGGATTCACTCGACAGATCAGCGATGTAGCTCCTTTTCGCAACCGAGACAGATTGCTCGGACGCAGAGCAAGTAGTGCGGTGTATAAAATGTATGACTGCGCATTTCTCGGTGTTAATTATGTCGGCTGCTGCGGGTCATGCTCAAACGTAATAATTTCTTGCTACGCTACCACTATATCGCAAAAATTTAATTTTGCTATGCAACACATGCACTTACATTTTTCTTGCTTACTGTAACTAACGCACTACTTTTTGGCCGCGAACGCCGGCAGTGTGCGAAGTCGCTTCAGCACTCACAGAATGGCATGATAATTTTGAAAAATTACGCCATTAACTTTTTTTCTCTCACTATTTTGAATTAACAGTGTTGTGTTGCTTAAGGTATTCTGTTAATTTCAGAGAAAGAGATCTCGTATGAACGAGCATGGGAGTCGTAATTCTGAAAACAGCACAGCTGCTCCCTAGGCGGTTTCGAGGCACACAATATCGTGGCTATATATACTGGCACCGTTGCTTCTTGGGTATCGCGTGTACGTGTGATGTCTTTCAAATTTCTGCATTGGGCGTTTCTAAAATGTTTATGTATGTCATGATATATGTGCTTTCATTGACTTGTTCCGTCGAATTCGACGCGGTCTCGTGTGCGTATTTCGAAATTTGACCAGCAGCCTCTGCATGTAAACATGTTCGCGCAAACTCACGCGATGGCTCTTTTTATACTCCCGTTGCACCTCGAAAAAACTCCGTCAATAGCAAAGCAAAAAATAAAGAAAGAACAGAAAAAAACTCTCATAATTCCACGCGAAAATTCCGCACGTACGGAGTAAAAATTCTACTCCGATCATACGGAGCAAAAAAAACTCCGAACCGGGGGGTCGCTATAGGACAAGCAGTATACTCCCACCTCGGAGTTATTTCGGTTTACAGTGCAGCGAGGCCCCGCCTACACCGACTGCGTTCTTGAATCTAAATAAAGCATTCTGCAACTATCTGGCGCCATCGGATGACCTACATATATGCGTTCAGAAGATACTCGAGCATCGACTTCACTGCTTCTCTGCCTAGAAAGCACCGAGGACGCTTTCGTGCATTGTAACAACTGCCTTGCATTTGCTTACGCGAAGTGTGTGCGTTGATCACGGCTGCCGCTTTCCTTCTAACGTTGTCGTACCTCGATTTCCCTTTTCTAGTGCCTCTTGCTCATTTGTTTGCATTGTTTTTTTCGTTTTAGTGACCATATTCTCAGACGCTCTTAAGTTTGACATCCCTACGTTGTATGCCTCACCAAAGCTATATGCATGTCCTCTGCTGACACGGACGCTGCGACGTTTCAACGTTAACGCAGAACAAATATGTATGCACGGTTGGTCTTCGTGGAGATTTCGTAGCCATATTGGCAACCTAGATCTGAGAAGTGGTTTCTGAAGCCAAATTTTATGCTTTTTTCAAAGGCACAAGTGATAGAAAAGCTCCAGTGCCCTCACGGGTTGCAACAGTGACCATGAAATCAGCAACTTCCTTTAGGCAAGACATAGTGTACTGTCATACACCGAAATCCTACAAGCGTTTGTGTGGTGTTCATCCCGCCGACGCCCGTCCTGTACAATGTAAGTTTTCTTGCGGTGTTAACATTACTTGCGTAATTAATGAGAGTGATTTTGTTATGACAATGAACTTAATTATAGATTATGACACTGAACTAGAGGAAGGAGTATATGCTTTTCCTCTTATATCCGCACTGAAAGTGAACTGAGCAGCCGCTGGTATTGAGCGAGCAATGCTATCATGTTCTTCTAGAGGCATGAAAAATAGGTCTGACGTCTGTTCTAGCTAAACTTTATAGCTCACGCGGAGGATATACGTTACTCTACGTGCATCACGAGCGGAAGAAACGGAACCGCGCGATATCACGACCTTAGCTGGAGGCACGCAGGGATTACGAAATAACTGCCGGTCACGTCATCAAGCCGGAAACACTGGTCGAAGTGAGTAGTTATCCGGCACTGTGGTGGAGGCTCCCTACCGGGCAAAATCCTCGGGCACGATCAGGGAACAACACCACAGCAGCCTTTGATCGTAGCACAGCACGCATATCGCTGGTGTTCCGAAAGCACAAAATCCAAGAGGAGAATCCTGGCCACTCCGGCGGTCTTTTTGCCTGGCACGGTAACGATGGTCTTTGGCACCAGCAGGGAGGAGTTGACGCACTCGTTGTAACTGGCCTTCAAGGGGGGGGGGGGGGGGGGTTAGGGTCACTTCCCGCTGCCGTAGACGAAACTCGCTCGCTGCCTCATACCCCGCGACGATTGCGGTGTTCGAGCACTGTCGGATAGCGCTAGCTCCGGCCTGGAGCAGACGGTCTCCAGTAAACGCGTGACTTCACGCCGTTCCCACGCCGCAAATTGCACATTTAGAAAGGGGGAAAGAAATGTCGCAGTATACTTTGTGACACAGGCATGTACATATATGCACGTCTGCGGACATCACGCCAGATCGTCCGGCGAGACCGTCCGAGCCGGGCTCCCGTTCGCGACTGCTCTCCGAGAAGGGGCCGGCGCACGTCAAAAAAAAGGGCGCAAAAGGCTCCGGCGAACGGCCGCTCGAAGCGGCTGGCTGGCTGGGGGCCTTTATTTCCGATTTCAAAGCGCCTTTGACGCCGGAGCTCGATTTTGAGAGACAATGCGATATGCAACGGGCCCCCAGGCGCCAGCGGGGACGACGAGCCGCCGCCGCAAAAGAGCGCCATTCAGCGCTCTCTCTTCTCTCTCTGTGTGTGCGTGTGCACGGAAAAAAAAAAGAGGAGAAAAAGGATAGTGTGTGTACTCGTCATACAACGCGGCCAGCCGCCACGCCAGCCGAGCCAGCGTTGCGAGCGACCGAAGATGAGGGGTCTCGCGCTGCTTCGAACTCCGCGCTATTATACGGCGCGTCTGTGTATGCTCTTTCTTTGCACACATACACGGGTCTCCGTTGCATGGCTGGTTCGGCTTTCTTCTCCGGCGTCTCTTTCTCTCTCCCCTCTCGGCCTCCTCTGCATCTTTTCTATATCGTCAATGGCTTCTGGTCCCTCCTCTCTTCTCCACCGTTCAAACCTCGGGAGAGGGAGAAGGCCTCCTCTCCGCAGTCTGTTTTTTTTCTTCAATAAAGAAAAGAAAGAGCCATCCTTATGTATAGACTAGGTGCGTCGCTGGATTCTTTTTTTCAAAAGCATTTCAAATAATGCTCCTTCCAATTCCATTCGATGCATGCAACGGGCTGTTTGTTCGGCGCTCTCGGAGAGAGAAGAGCGAGGAGTGTCGAAGGAGAGAGACGGCATTCGCGGCGCGCTATTCTCCCTTTCAGGGTTCCCTTTATCTCGGTCAATGCGTGTGCCGAAGAAGGGAGCCAAAGGCTGCCTGAAAGGTTGAAGGCTACACGGACGGCTCTCGCCCCGCCGCATGCGTGTATGCACAGTTTTCCGAGCAGTTTCTCCGCCTCGCCATATTTGGCCTCCACTGGGGGCTGCGCGTGCGATCGTCGTCACTTTCAGAAGTCCGGGGAGAATGCGCTAAGCTCGCTTCACGCGGTTGCGGCCATATGTCCGTTCCTGAGCCCGGTCAAAACTCCCGTGCACATCCCAACACATGACATTCGAGAAGCGAAAGTCGCGTTGACCCATCACGTAGCGAGACGCCTCTAAGGACACACTGGACACCGCGAGAAAGCGATTGTCGCGATGCGAGCCGGGGCTGACAATACCTACTAGCATTGAAGAACGGTCTTGCCGTGTATATGTGCACAAAAGGCTGGAAAACGAGCATTGCTGTTTGTAACAGCTGCGACGGGTCCGTATGGCTGCTGAGCACGAAGTCGCGGGTTCGAATTCCTCCCGCGTGGGGGCATCAGTTAAAGAGGGCCCGCCTACTTATATTTGTGTGAACATTAAAAAGAAAAGGAATTCGCTTGGTCTAACGTGGTCTAACATAGACGGGAGGAGACACTCCGTACCCTCTCTCCCTCTCTCTCTCCCAAAATTTCTATATACCAGCGATAACTGGCATAAAACAGCACCCGCCTCCCGCGTCCTCCTCCATGCCCCGCTCATGTGCGGGCACCCCCAGAATAATATTCCTGGCTACGCCACTGTAGTCAAGTTCACACTTCACACTCCATTAGCTGTCACTCTATATTGACGTCTCTATATAATTGCGCTACTGTTGGGGACGACGAGTGTGAAGCCGATGGCTTCACACTCCCACAACACATGATCCAATGTTGCTCTTAGTCCACAGGCAGGGCAGTCCGCACTGGGATACTTTCCAGGGTATATTGCATGCAGAACCGCAAGGTTAGGATACGTATGGGCTTGTAAATGTCGAAGGGTCGCCGCCCGCGCCCTGCATAAGGAGGGGTGCGGGAGAGGGAATACCCGTCTTGACAGATAGTAGTGTTTGGTAACCTCATTGAACGTGACCAAGGGTTCCCCGCGGGGCAGGAAGACTGCTGAGGTGGCGCGGTCAGTGAGTCCTCGCGCGGCCTCGTGCGCGCCCTCGTTAGGGTAAGAGGAAGAGCCCTCAGTCTACCCCAAGTGAGCGGGAAACCAAGTGAGAGCCATTCTGCAAATATTTTGTCGCCGAGGCTGCGCAGAAAGTGATAACAAGACATCGACACAACAAGAAAATCGCCATAGGCGTCATTATAGGCTCGAGTGATTGAGTGAAAATCTTATTGTAAATGTCCGGCGATTTAGGCGTGGTGGGGCCATAGGCACCCCAGCCTACGTGACGGCCTTTAGTCCTTGTACAAGGGAGGCTTCCTCGGCGTGCCGGACGGCCCACAGTTGATCAGCAAGGTCGTGGCTGAGCAGGGCCGCCTCCCAACGCGCCCCTCGGTTCGAGACTGCCGTGTCTACCCCGTGTTCGTCGTGGACTCCTGCTGCTCGCTACCGGTGCATGCCCACAGCATGCGCTGCAGCGTCGCTCTGGCTCCGCACGCTTTGCAATCGTCGGAAGAATAAATGTCTGGGTAGCAGAGGTGAAGGATCGCCGGGTTCGGATATGTGAGTGAGTGAGTGAGTGAGTGAGTGAGTGAGTGAGTGAGTGAGTGAGTGAGTGAGTGAGTGAGTGAGTGAGTGAGTGAGTGAGTGAGTGAGTGAGTGAGTGAGTGAGTGAGTGAGTGAGTGAGTGAGTGAGTGAGTGAGTGAGTGAGTGAGCGAGCGAGTGAGTGAGTGAGTGAGTGAGTAAACTTTTATTTGGTCCAGCGACAGGCGATAAAATGCGCACCCGGCTAATCCCACGACGGGACTGACAGATCTAGACTGCCGGCCCGATCGCGGGCGCGCTGGACGGCCAGGATTTGGTCCTCAAAGACGGGACTTCGCAGGAGTGCGTCCCACTCTTCCTTGGTGAACTTCGGGCCCAGCGACTCGCACTCCCAGAGCATATGAGACAAAGTCGCAACCTCACCACAGGCCACGCAAGAACAATTCGGATAAATCTCGTGATATATGCTATTAGGGGAAGCCGGATTTGGGTAGGAGTTCGTTTGCAGGAGTCTGAGTGTGACCGCCTGCGGCCTGCTTAGCTTGGAGTGTCTGAAATTGCCTCCAGGCAACCGCCTGTTTCTTGTGGAGTTTGGCGTGCGGTGGTATACGTACTTACATCTGTTCAATCTGTAGTGTTCCGTGATGTCTCTGAAAGTGGTCATGCGATCCCCCCACGTCCACTCCCGCATCGCTCTCGCGGTGGGCGAGACGTCGGGATTACCGGCGGGCGCCGAGGCTCGGCATGTAAGCCCTCGAACCGCGGCGTGAGGCGTCTCGTTGCCCGGGAGCGGAGGGTCCGTGTGGGCGGGGGTCCATACAAGGAAACTGTCTCGATCCTGATTGAAAATTTCGGAAGCCGTGTGGTATCCAACGTAATCATGCGAGGTTCCGGCACTATTTGCATTCTATTCAACACGAGGACTCGTCAGACTGTGGTATGTGCAAAATACCTGAGACAGTGAAGCACATACTTGTGGCCTGTCCCCAATATTATACTTTGAACGGCGGGAATTCACCATTTCATTAGTGCCAGTAAAGAACGTGCCGTTGAGGGAATAAATGTTACTGGGCATTTGATCGAGACAATCATATCGGGAAAGCGAGCCATTCTTAATGTTTTTCATCGGCGCAGGCTTAGCTTCAAGGCTGGGAAAGGGCCCTTGGGTCATGACCGTGCATACAATCGCATCCCCCTGTCTATCCTCATCAGCAGTCCCTATGGGCCCCTCCTTTGCTCCGCTATAGTTCTAAGCAGAGGAGGAGGAGGAGGGAAGAGAAAAGTAGAAGGCTAGGAGGTTAACCAGAATAACGCCCGGTTGGCTACCCTACACCGGGGGAATGGGAAAGGGTAAACAAAGGGGAAACAAAGAGCATCAGGCAAGCGGACTATTACCTCAGGCCGATCTCACTGCATTTTTATTTACCTAATATCTTTTTATTAATTTATTTTACCTAATAAATTCGTCTCTCTTCCTAAGATTGAAAGTTTCAAGTTCATTAATCACCATGAGAATATAGATAAATGGGCCCCAGAACGAAAAGCAACAAACGGTGGTTTGAAAGTGTTCGTCTCCAGAAGACAAGCGTGACAATTGGCAGCATAGCAAACGTGTACTGGAACTCATAACACTGAGAAAAAAAAAGACTAAGACAGAGTGATTTCTGTAAACATCAGAGAGATGAGACCTCAACTCGACATCTTATACGCACAACGAAATAATAAATGAATGATAGCCAGACAGCTTATAGAGACAAAGAAGACACTTATATGTTCTGACGTTAATAGGTAGTTATTTGTCGTGACAGAAAGACAAAAGGAAGCTACGCTGCCTGTAACATTGCTGTGAGGTCCTGCTGCAGCAGTAAATCCGTTCCAATTTCAAAAACCGCGGTACCACTGAATCCTGCTGATTTTTTTCCCTTTCTTTTTGCCTGCGCTTGCAAGCAACTTGAAATGGAAGCTGTCACAAGAGCGTTCATGCAAGTTGATAAGTTCCGGTGATGTATTTGATCAATTATTCTGAAACAGAATTCTTCAGCTGCTTTACTGATTAAACGTGGAATCGTCGACTATCACTGAAAGTAATTCATGGTGTTTACCGTAGCCTGTGGCTACGAAACGAAAAACTAGACTGTCGTCGCCACGTTGAAACATATATGCCCCGATTCAGGCTGTCTGAAATTGTGAGGTTCTAATGGACGAGAAAAAAACAAAAGAAATTTCGGATGCTTTTCATTGAATTTATTTTATTTAGGCATAAGTGCAGTCATTCTTATCTATACCCGTGAAGCATGAGCTGACAGATTTTGAGCTCGCTGCCTAATTTCCAGAACTATACCCCACGCCGTAACGCCAAGGACGCGATGAGTACGAGATCCTGAATGCGAGTGCATGTTCTAAAGCTATAGGCTACAGGTCGACGACAAGCTTGCACAAAGTGCTCGCCTGTATGCGTATAACAAGAAAGCAAGTATAAGAAGGGGACGAATTTGGCGTGTCTTTAACGTGAACGCGATATTTCGTTACTTCCGTCAACATCATATACGTATACCAGTCCGTGGTCCAGCTTACAGCTGACAGTAACGTACACCCTAGCTTTACAAATAAGACATGAAAGAGGCCCGATCGCTTTCGAGAGGGTATACTTTCACTCCGAATGTCGAACTGGGAGCTTTTCTTGTTGTCAATTTTGTTCAGTGGTTCAGAAAAAAAAAACGTTCTTGTTTCCTTCATGCCATCCCTATTGAAAAAGAAAGTAACCGTATACCGCTCAACTCCCATAGGTACTTAACTCCCATAGGTAAAAAACAAAAAGAAACAAAAAAAGCTTTTCATCAGCAGCCGCCATATTGGATGAAAAAGGGGCCATATTTTCAGAAACTGGGCTCTGAACTTTGGTTTCCTTTTTGGTCTAGACTATCGTTTTTGAGACGGCTGTTCACCTCCGTTCTTCATGGAGTAACTCCGGCAATGGATTGGGAAGCCTTCGTCGTGTAATTGCGGCTCCGGATGGCCCGACGCTCGACAGTGCTTGCCTGGGCAGTTGCGGAGCGTTGAAGTTTCGATGGGGTAGTGCGATGTCGCAGAACGCGATCATGAAGAGACTGTCCCCGTGCTTTGACCATGAAGAAGAAGGTTGGACTTTGCTACCATATGCTTCTGCGTGGGATGAACCATCAGATCTTCTGAAAGTGTATTGGTATGTGAAGGGTTTAAATTCCTAATGATCTTCCCCATTACTGAGCGCATAGTACATCAATAGTTTAGGCTTAACAATATGGCTGACCATCTTGTGGATGGGCCGGGGAATAAGTGGCAGAAGTTGGCTGAAAAAGTAGTAGGATAGCAGCCCCGCCGAAGAGCAGGCTAGTAGTAGGATAGCAGTAGGTAAGAGTAGGATAGTATAGCAGGCAGTAGCCGCTGCAGGCGCAGCAGCTGCTGCATATGGCGCGGCCGCGCCGGCCGTATCTTGAAAGCGAATTGCGGTGAGTACATAGTCCAGGCAAGGTCAATTCACGAGGTCACAAAGGCGACGCTGAAATGCCCATCCAAACCAACGTGTAGCGACATCCATCGTGGTCGCGCGATTGAAGCTCGACTACATCTCGCGGTGAAAAACACTAGTTGACGAAAATTATGCATCCAGTACGTCACTAATGGAAGCATTTGAAGACGTACGGACAATGCCATTAGAATAGGAAAATGTGAAGTAACGGGCTGTTTGCTTCTATCCACGAATAATTATGAGTACGAAACAGTGCAGACTTTCTTAACTTTGCTCGTTGCGATGCGTTCTGAGAAATGCCGAGGTTGTATTACCGTATTTAACAATGCTATGTCGTCAGAACTTTCTCATGCGTAGCCATAAATAAAGTAATTACAGTATATATGGTATTAACCTTAAAAGCTTTGATCAGTAACTTTATTTTTTTAACAGCTTTTTCACTAAATATTATGCTCTAAGTATGTTTTCAATACCAGAGAAAAACAAAAGGTAGCACGCGTGCTGGGTCAATGGAAATTAAAGTATCTTTTTGTAAGTTATTTCAATGTAATGCTGATTTTATCGCAACACCGAAATAATAGGTATGAGTTGATGCTAAGGACGTATGCGTATGTTACTTGGCTCAAAGTCTTGGTGAACCCATTGCTCGAATTCATGCAAGGCTCTGAACGCTTACCAGTGCGACGTGTGCCGTTATGGATTTAGAGCTGTACATACAGATGGGCGTACTGACGTTAGATTGTGACACGATGTTACGGTGAATTTTCTTACTCGTCTTGTTGCGTGCTCTGTCACAGCCTCATATGTAAACTTGTGTAATAACTTCGGGTTTATATATGGTGGCTGTGGTCCTGTATATATGCGATGTTATATGATCTGGCGCTGTAGACGACTTTAGCGTAACAAGCCTCGAAGAGCAAACAATGATTTATTTCCACCGAGAAGTTGGCCCTGCGATATGTAGATGGCGCTGCCGTGCATCCACAAGAAAATGAAACACAGAGCACTATGGCGATACAAAAGGTACGAGGTGCTACGGGGTATGTGGAAAATGCGTAATGATTACAGGACATACATGTGGAAATGCGGTGATTTGCTTGAAGTCAGTGCTCCCATAGGGCGCTAATGGGAATACTAATGAAGCTGTGCAGGGTGCTATTGTCTAGAACAATTTTGAGGTGAGGGGAGTGCAGAGTAAAACTGATGTTGAAGAAAGGCTGAGGAATATGGAAGAAAGTAAATGGGTTGTGAAAGTGTTCAGATAATTTGTACAGGAAAAAAACATTGACTAACAGTGGAGGAAAATAACTAGGAAGCTTACCAGCAAACGTGCGACCGTTATGATCAGCGTGAGGGCAGCAAAGAACGCCAAACGCAAAGAGAGAGAGGCTCGGAAATCTCATGGGTCGCGGCAATGGGAAAGAAACCTGATATGAGTAACTAACTTAATGCAAAGAACGAAATCAGGAAAGAAACAATTTATGATAACTCAAAGGCAAGCTCTTTACTTTTCGAAGCGAGATCGAGATGCCTTAGAACGCGTAGTTAAAAAGCCAGGTACACCAAGGAAGAAGTCGCATGTGCTTGTTGCCGTAAAGACAGGGAACCGATAGGAAAAGTTTTATTAGAATGTGGAGATATCTACTCAGCTGCTGTTTTAGACTCCTCTGGCCTCCTTGAAAATCTCGAGTTCAGGGATAGCAGGAGGAAGCAAAGATGTCCGTAGTGGAAATCAGTAAGAAGCGATGGGAGGTTCGGTGACAGGAAAGTAGGGAGAACACAAACAACCGAGGCGTACAAAAACTATAATGGTTAAAAAATTTTGATGCTGGGAATCCTTGGTGTTTGTGTGCTTTCTCAAAAATATAGGTAGAGCATTAGGAAAAATAAAAACAAGATCTTGGCGGCGCAACCCACCATCCCTTTTCAAAGAGGACGCTCATAGCGTCCGTCCGTCCGTCCGTCCGTCCGTCCGTCCGTCCGTCCGTCCGTCCGTCCGTCCGTCCGTCCGTCCGTCCGTCCGTCCGTCCGTCCGTCCGTCCGTCCGTCCGTCCGTCCGTCCGTCCGTCCGTCCGTCCGTCCGTCCGTCCGTCCGTCCGTCCGTCCGTCCGTCCGTCCGTCCGTCCGTCCGTCCGTCCGTCCGTCCGTCCGTCCGTCCGTCCGTCCGTCCGTCCGTCCGTCCGTCCGTCCGTCCGTCCGTCCGTCCGTCCGTCCGTCCGTCCGTCCGTCCGTCCGTCCGTCCGTCCGTCCGTCCGTCCGTCCGTCCGTCCGTCCGTCCGTCCATCCATCCATCCATCCATCCATCCATCCATCCATCCATCCATCCATCCATCCATCCATCCATCCATCCATCCATCCATCCATCCATCCATCCATCCATCCATCCATCCATCCATCCATCCATCCATCCATCCATCCATCCATCCATCCATCCATCCATCCATCCATCCATCCATCCATCCATCCATCCATCCATCCATCCATCCATCCATCCATCCATCCATCCATCCATCCATCCATCCATCCATCCATCCATCCATCCATCCATCCATCCATCCATCCATCCATCCATCCATCCATCCATCCATCCATCCATCCATCCATCCATCCATCCATCCATCCATCCATCCATCCATCCATCCATCCATCCATCCATCCATCCATCCATCCATCCATCCATCCATCCATCCATCCATCCATCCATCCATCCATCCATCCATCCATCCATCCATCCATCCATCCATCCATCCATCCATCCATCCATCCATCCATCCATCCATCCATCCATCCATCCATCCATCCATCCATCCATCCATCCATCCATCCATCCATCCATCCATCCATCCATCCATCCATCCATCCATCCATCCATCCATCCATCCATCCATCCATCCATCCATCCATCCATCCATCCATCCATCCATCCATCCATCCATCCATCCATCCATCCATCCATCCATCCATCCATTGAATGCGGGCTTCTATGGGAATGCGGGCTTATGAGCATGGGCTTCAACGGAAGCTTCGCTGCCATGCGTCTAGGTGCGCGGTGGGCTGAAAGCTTCGTATGCGAACTCGCCGGGGTTGCTCGGCGGTCTTGGTGTTGCGGTGCTAAGCACGAGGTCGCGAGATCGAGTCGACGCCACGGCAGTCGCATTTTGATGTGGGAGAAATGCAAGAACACCCGTGTACTTATATTTAGGGGCACGTTAAAGCCCCACGTGGGCAAAATTAATCCAGAGTCCCTCACTACGACGTGCCTCATAATAAGAAAATGGTGTTGGCACGTAAAACCCCACAATAAATGCGAGAGGCAGCTCGAAGGCCAATTCGCTTGCTGCTGCTGTCACGCTTGCTTACTCCAGCGTTTTGACAACGAGTTTTCGCCGTCACCGAGTGAGATGCGTTCATGTTCGCTTGTGCGCGCGTGACACCATGCTTGTTAATTTAGTTGGTAAGCGAACGCTTACAAGTTTATGCGGCGGATAAAACTACTATCCTTACTTCGCATAGCTGCCTACTAATTTGCTATCGCAATCGACGCGTTGCCTTTCGGGAGAAACAGTGTTTTTTTTTTTTACCCACTCTTCGTTTTTTGCAGCTCAAAGACGGGACGGGGCGTAGCAAGCACGGCAGGACGACGTGGTATGAGTCTCGTCTTTAGGCTTCTTACTTATTCTTCGAAGCCTAAAGTGCGGTGTTTATACCAATCCGTCCACTCTACATAATTTCAACGCTGGACGAAGTGCTACTATTGGCAGCGCAGGCAGACATCAGGGTCTGTATTCACAAAAATTTCTTAGGCTAGTATATTTTGTACGAGCAAATTCCAGCCAATCTTGATGCTCGACATTGTATGAATGGCGGCGGCCGGTCAATGCATGGTGAACATCGTTTACGAACAAAAAGCTTTGTGAATTTAGCATGAGATTCCCTTTAGTGCATCGGCTTGAAATTGTGCCGAAAGAGAGAAAATGATAAAAGAAAGGTAGGGAGGTTAACCAGGACTGAGCCCGGTTGGCTACCCTACACTGGGGAAAGGGAAAGGGGACGGAAAGATTGTGCCGAGATGAAGAGGGTGCTGCCAGCGCTAGTGGAACAGAAGTGAAACACAACAATATGTTCAGAAATTTCTTTGTGCGGTTGTACGGCTGCGCGCACACCCTTGCAGTGTGGAAAAGAGATGACAAACAAACGCAGGCCGCAAGCGCAGATAGTGAGTCATAAATAATAAGAGCAGGAAATCTGCTTCTGCAGAAAACAGAGGCTGGGTCAGGCGCAGATCAATGTTTAAGATGGGCGATGTCTCGTGATGCACGTAATTAGGCTAGTTTTGTTGCTGCGATACTTTGATGATTATGACCATGACTTCGTCTGGCAGGTGTCAGTAGTCCCTCCAATCTTCATAACGATTTTCACTGCACACGGTAGGCCTGGCAGTCCGCTTGTAGAGTTATTGAACGGCACATGTTCCTGCTTCGCACCTTCTAAGAATACGCAATTGGTTTTTCTTTTAGAATGCTACTTTTCTTTTAATGTGCATAGCATTCTTTGCGTACTTCAGCTGTTTTGAGTCTGCCTGCCCGCCGGCCTATCTATCTATCTATCTATCTATCTATCTATCTATCTATCTATCTATCTATCTATCTATCTATCTATCTATCTATCTATCTATCTATCTATCTATCTATCTATCTATCTATCTATCTATCTATCTATCTATCTATCTATCTATCTATCTATCTATCTATCTATCTATCTATCTATCTATCTATCTATCAAGCATATTTGGCCGGTAGGTATGTATACCGTCAACTACAAAACTTTACGGACCACGAGATCTCTGGGAAAAGACGAATATCGGCGCAGCCTCATAACGCAGCGCCTACTATTCGCATTTACAGCCTCTACCAGTATATGTGTACCACACTGCGATATTCGGTTCTACTGACTACTGTCACAGGCTGCTCGGAATTTGAACGTTTTCTAAGATCCCTTGTTCAGTAAACTTTTGTGGTTGACTGTACTGCTCGTCGGGATGCTACCGTGTTCGCTTCATTGTCGTCACTCCAACTTCGTATAGTCTAGTCAGACCGTCGTCCTCGTGTGTTCTACCCCTACCCAGTGGCCGAAGTTGTCCAATAGCTTGGGCCACTAGATATGAGCTCATTGTCGTGATGACGCCGTGGTTGTTGCATCGCTGTCATTCCGGCTTTCAGCTACACTCGTTATATGCCGTCGTAGTCACGCCATCGTCGTCATACAGTCGTCAAATATTCGTTGTCACAGCGCCATATTGATGCCTTCGGGGTCATTCAACCGCCGTCATTCTAGCTTCGAGATGTGACTCGCATCATGCTGTCATCGTCTGGCCTTCTACTCCGACCAAGTGGTCCGAGTTGTTTAATAGCTTGGGCCACTGTAGGTATGTTTGAGGGGTCCTGATGTCGTTGTGGTCATTGCACTGTCGCATTTCCATATTTGCCATCCGACTCTCGTCCTGCTGTTCTATCACGCCATCGTCGCCACGCAGTCATCATCATGTTGTCATTTTATCATTGTCATCGTTCAGCAAGGTCGTCCCATTGTCTTAATTCGTCTTTCCGTCGAGGTCAATCTTTCGTCGTCATTATATTCTAATTCTGTAGTCATTCAATCATGATTGTGCCACCCTTGTCATGCCGTCATCGTCAGACTGTCGTTATCATGGCTCCATCGACTCAGACCGTCCTCGTAGTGCCGTCGAAGTTATGCCACCATCGTCATTCTAGCCCGCCATTGTTGTCATAGAGGCGTCGTCGTGATTATTCCATCATCATCGTTGTAACTTCGACATCCGAGTCTCGTCATGCCGTTGTCTTCATACCATTGTCGTCGTGCCTTCGGCTTCACGTTGTCGTTTCACCATCGTCATTACTTCAGTACCGTGACACCGTTGTCGTCATGCCGTCGTCGTTATACCACTTTCGTCACTTCATCGACGTCATTCCTTGCTCCCCATTCTTTCGTAATTGGGCTGTCATCATTCAATCGTGATTATGAGCATAACTTATCTTAAGGCTTGTGTCCGCTTACTATCTTTAATTTTGAAGAAACAAAAAATATTTTTTGGCCTGAGTGACAACGAAGACAAAATCAGCCTTTGTTTTGCGAAAAAAATAGTTGTGCTAACAAAATAAAAATCTACATGCGTCTACTTAGACGAAAGCGCTTTTTGCGAATTTTGAAGAATCCGCATTTTGGTTAGCTCCCAAAGAAATACAGTTGTGACTGCGGCTATAAAAATTTTTAGGGATAGGCTCTGTCTCAGTAACATGGATTCTAACTACTTACCACGCAATATCCCCTCTATGATACGGAGGTAAAAAAAAATCCCGTAAACTTAACATGGCACAATATGGTCTTAAGTCCAGATTTTATTTCTTCGTATCTATAACGCGGCTGTCAGGTTCTTTTATTCTTGGTTTACATTTCTACATTCCTGTCTATTTCGTAGCGAATATATATCACCTTTATACTTGCATGTATGTGTTTTTTTAGACATTTACAGCTATAATAAATGCTGGTGACGCTGGGGTGACCACTCCCCAGCTATACCCATTCATAACATCGCCGATTATTCATCGGTTCAGGTTGGCGACGCGAAATTTTCATCCCCTCGAAGCGTGTACTTCGGTGCGCGCCAAAATGTCATGTTTGATAACGTAGGAGTCATACTGGTACGGCCAATTCATCGAACGCCGTTTCGTGGAACGCCTTTATTTTTTTCAAAACCGTTTCATGGAACGTAGTTTCACCAAAAGTTGTTTCATCGAAGTTATTTATCAAATCTTTACTGCTTATTTACACTTAGGCATCACCAATGGGCATTACGAACACAAACACGCCGCATGAAATTATTATGACACTTTGATGCCAGGAACTGCTGCACCGTGCTCGGGTTGCATTGCAAAAAAAAAAAAAAAAAAAAAAAAACTCAGGGGTTTGAAAATAACCCCGAGCCCTGCAATACGGCGTCCTTCGTAAACCACGTGTACCTCCAGTAGGTTAAAGCCCATCGATAATCATACACGAAATGGTTATTTCCCATTCGCCTGAGGGTGCTTCACCTCAGCATTTGCCCTCCGATTCGTTCTGGTGCGCGCATATCCCACCAGGTTGCGCATTGTCGACGAGCGGTTACGCTGCAACCGCGTTACATGCAGCGTTCACGGCGGGAACGAATCGCGAACGCAGCCCTTGCTTTGCCGCTGAGTTCACGGAGCGCAACGTGATGGTTTGACTGCTGGTCTCCGTCATTCGTTCAAGGAGTGGTGTCAGCGTAAGCGATGCATGGCTGCATTACAGAATATTTTAACTGAGTTTCTTTCTTCTTTCTATTTTTGCTCGATTACTCATGCGTGACCGGTTGATAGTCTGGACTAATGAAAAAAAAAAGAAATAGAAAGAAAGACCCGGGCATTTGATGCATGTGGTATGTACGATGAACATGAGAAATGTGTCACAGGAAGACGGACCAAACGGCTAAACGGTCGGCGGAGAAGGTTTGTCCGCGCCTGGCGCCACCATTGTGGCGGATTAGTCATTAATCGCGACTGCGGGACTCCAGCGCTCACCCACGGCTGCCTGTGATGCCTCGGCTGATTCTCGCTCTTCTATTCCACTGGAAATTGATAAATGTATTGGCATAACACGACGCACGGATGGATGGATGCTGTGAACGTCCCCTTTGAAACGAGGCGGTGAGTTGCGCCACCAAGCTCTTTTTCTTATTTTGCCTAATATCCTACCCCCCCCCCCCTCTCTATTTCTTTTTTTTAAGCAGACAAAAAGTTCCACGGTCAAACTATCTGAATCGTTATCGGAAACTTTGTTTTTTGTACGCCTACGTTGTTTGTGGTTTGCCTATAATGTCTGCCACGAAATATCAAATCGGCTTTTGCTTTGTAAAAGGCGATGTCTTCGTAAAAATGCTCTTATCTACGTAGCCATTTTTCATTCAGGGACGCGCCGACGAATGTCTGTCAGCCTTCGTGAACGACGACGTGTACTGACGTTCACGCCGTGCCGTGTGGCCGCTTGTGCTCATTTGCTCCATCTCATCTCTGATAAAGCTGTTTCAGGCTTCCATATTTCAATGACAGTCTTTGCCTGCCCAACGTGACAAAAAGAAAACACCTTTAAGCTCAGTTAGCGCATGGTATTCCACCAACGCCATTCTAGGTCGCTAAAATTTTCTTTGATCAACAGACCATGGTTACATGATGAAGCAGGCACAAAATGTTGGATGAAACGGTGTTCGAAGAAACGGCTTCTTATATGAAACGGACATTTGTTCGGTGAAACGGCATTCGATAAGATGTCGCGGATTCACGTAATGCACACAATAATCCACCGTGAAAGTAGGATTTGTCTCGCATCGATGCACGCTGCCTCAAGCCTGTGTTGTTCATGAATTTTTTTAAATGCCAGTTGCGAATCCTTTGGCTTTAGTGCTCTTATTTGCTTCATTGCTTAAACGCTACCTCTTTTATTTTCAACTCGCTGCAAATTTCTCTTGTTGACAGGAAAACAACGCGGAAGTGACGTTCAGAGCAAGCCGGAAGCATACACGCATGCGTACAGGTGCCTGTCGCACTCGCATACTAGTTGTCGGGATTTCTAGTAAATCATGTTTCTCGGGTCGTTATGCGTTGCCGAGGCCCACGTGCGAGGCAGGCTCGCAGGAAACAAATGGAACGCGTTTCCATAGAGCCACGAGCACCGGAGCACCGGACCGCTTCACAGGAACAATACACGAACCTAATTGGTGTGGAGAAGTAGCGGGACAAAGTAGCGTACACGGCCTGCCCAATTTTTGCGGGAACGTTTAAGTTACAGTTCCAAAAGGGTGATCGAGTCATTTATTCGCAGTGGTGACACTTGAATATCCCTGTGACATGCATGTAAGCTACAGAAGTGACAGGCGTTCTCCGTTTGAAAACTTATCAGAAAACACGAAAAATGTATGTAACACTCGGAATGCTAGTGGCAGTCAAGTGAGAGTTTTCCCAAACGCGTGACAGGCCTCACTTTCGGATACTTTCAGTTTTCTTGTTTTCTTTTTCTTCTTCTTCTTTTTCTTTCTGTTCCTGCTAGCGAAACAGTGCCTTTGTCAAGACGGCTTGGGTTCCGTTAAACTTTCATCTAAATCACTCTCATGCTCAATATTTTTCGATGCTTTCTTGCAGTGAAGGAGTGAAAGAAATTCAAACAGAAAGAAAAAGCCAGACAGAAAACGAGAGGTCGCGAAGCTCTTGATGCTTCTTGTTGAGTGTCGTTCTCCGCTCTGACACGTGACCGCAACGAAACACGAACCACTTTGCCACAAGGCTTCGAGGTGGCTTTAAATCACGCGTTCACAAGAGGGAACGTGCGGCCTTTGTCGGTCGCCTCGCAACTCTGAACTCCTGCGTTTTTATTCGTTTTTTTCCCTCGTATTATCCAATAGGCATTCGGTAAAGCACCACATCTGACAACGTTACGATTGCGGAACTGTAGAAAAAACTGCGTAGCCAGGCTGCGATCGATAAAAGCGAAATTGTGGCGCTGCGCAGGGAAAATAGACGTCCGTAAGTTGCACGATATATTTTATTACATGCGTGATATACTTCTGAGCCGCGCACGACGTCTGGAAACGTTTCCTTCTAAACTCGGCCACTTTACAACCGCTCTCAGCTGGTACAGGAAACATACAGGATCTGCGTCTTTCTTTCTCTCTTTCTTTCTTCCTTTCTTTCTTTCTTTCTTTCTTTCTTTCTTTCTTTCTTTCTTTCTTTCTTGTGTTTGTCTTTAATGAGTGGCGAGGAGGAACAGGAGAAGCAGAAGAGAACAATAAAAAGAAGAAACAAAGAAACTGCATTATACGAGAACTCTAGTCCGAGTTGTCCTTGTGGTGGATCGGCCACGGGAGCCATCGTCCCTTAGATGCGGCACGAGCGACTTTCCAGTCAGGAGCAGCCACTGATTATGGCACAGGTAATCGGGCGTTGCGGCCAAGCTCGCCAGGTATAAAGCACTGATTAACGAGTGGTGGGGGGAGGAGGGGAGGCTGGTTCCCATTATAAGACGGGATGACGTGTGTACAGGGCTAGGATGCCGACCGTGGACCAGACAGGTGGGTTGCCCTGATGATAGTTCTGCGTGATGAAGGACTGTGTCATTATAGAGGGTGAGGGTAAGAGACTATCGGATGAGAGAGGCAGTTTTGCTTGTAAACGCTTGCAGCGATCCGTTGCTTTAAGCTAAGCGAACGCTGCCCTTATCACAGTGACGTCGTCGGTTTTAACCAGCGCACGTAAATACTTCCAACGCAGTAACTATCATCTGCAAATTCAGGGGAATCACAGCGACGACCTCCGCGCATCAGTCTGCCACCAGAATGGATTACACTGGAATTGAAACGGAACTAAGTCAGGGTCATAGGGAAATTCCGAGTGACTCTGCATCGGGTACACTTTAGTTTATTTGAGCCCAAGTTTCCCCGTTTCAGGCTCGTCGGGTTAGTGCCGTCATTGTCTCGTCAGGTATTCCACTGCACCTTAACATAAAGGTGCCTTTAGAACAAATACGCTGCAGCAGGATGAGGGTAGCGGGCAGCCGCACAAAATAGACGCACATTGGCACATAACACAAGCTATCCTATTTTCAGACTAGATGTGCTATATGTTCATATAGGCATGTTCGCCCTTCTTCATACATCTCCCAACGCACTGATCATCCATTCAAGGCATACCTACCCCATTGCAGGACTAACTTGTTCTAATTCTCTGCTTTGCTTTCAGCTAATAAACTTTAGAATGAACTGCCGAAAGGCTCTGCGTCTATCGAAAATTCTGACGCATTTTTTGCTGCTCTACCTTCTGTATAAGCCTGTCTATTTTTTATTGTTTTCTTTATTATCTGTGAGTGTGCAGTAATGCTTTACCCCCTCCCCCCCTTATGCAGTACCTCTGTGGCGTCTTTCAGGGTGCTCTAAATAAATAAATAAAAATGTCTTTGTGCGCCTGACTCGGCACGAAAAAATAAATAAACAACAATGATGAGATAAGGCTTACTCATACGAGAAAAATAATGTACTCCATCGATTACATTGAATGTACTGAACCGAAAATGAGAATCGGTTGAGATTTCTTGCCTCGTCGGGCCTTTGGTGCTTATATCTTTGTTGTCATAGCCGTTTCTTTCTTCTTTTTTGCCATGCTGACTGCGCTTTTCGTTTAATAACAGTAGATAAATGGTACAGTAGGCGACAGGTTGCAGTGTGTTGCCCGCTCCCCTGCAACATGCGGCAACCCTCCCTGAACGGCTGCTTTCTGCAGCTGCCAAAAGATGGCGGCAGAAACTTGTGATAGTTAACTTATAACGCGCAGTTTTAAAGCGAGGTGCACCAAGCAACAAGAATGTGCTTGCTAGCGAAACTAGCGAAACGATGGAACATGTTTTACTAGAACGTAAAGACATCTACCCAGCTGTCGTTTTAGGCTCCTCTGGCCTCTTTGCAGCCCTTGTGTTATAGGGACAGCAAGGGGAAAGCAAACATCACCGCAATAGACATAAGAGGCGATTGGAAATTTGGTGGCACAAGAGTGGCGGAGACCACAAACAACGAAGGCGCACAAAAACAGACTTCCCAGTACTTCAGAAAGTTTGGTGCTGGGAATTCTTTGTGTGTGTGTTTGTGCGTGTGCACGTGTGAGTGCGCGCGCATGCCTGTTTGTGTGCTTCTTCCAAAAGATAGGCAGGACATTAGGCAAAATAAGAAGAAAAGCTTGGTAGCGCAACCCACCACCCCGTTTCAAAGGGAACTCGCATAGCACCCATTCAGCCGTCCATCCAGTACCGCTTTCGCAGCAGCTTGCACCCCCGTAGACAAAGGCAATTTCTCAGTTTCTTTTTTAAAGTATAAACCAGGCAAATAACTGTGCGAAGTCTCTCACTGAACGAGGTAGACCCCAAAATGCGATCTTTCTGCGAAATTTTAGCAAGAACAGTGCAGAGGTAGGCGCAAAATTGTTTTCTTTTTCGAATATTTTAAACGGAATATACATGTCCCTGTACAGGGTAGTCTAGAGGTTCCGTATCCGAGTTTTCGACTTCTATGTTGTGTCCAGCTTTGTGCATGGAGTCGTCGCGAAGAAGTCACAGTCAAATGCAAGGATGCATAGTTGACTGGGGACAAAAGTAGTAGTTGTGCAACATTCTTTTGAGTGGACCAGTCTTCGGACATCGCGTACGAATTTCGTAATCATAACAGTCACTTGAGTGACCATAAGATGAGCCGAAAAAGGCACTTCGCTTTCTTTATTAAAAATGAAACGTCAACAAGCAAGCAAAAAGCAATGTAAAGTAATGCAAAGCCAAATTTAGCCAGATGAAGTCAAGCGAAGCCCAGCAATGTCAAGCCAATACAGGCCAGCCATTTAGCCGGCGAGCCAGACGGAAAAACGGATAGACGGACAAACAGGCAGATACTCGTAAAGTAGAATAAATTGTAAACAATTACAATATTAAGTGAGCTGTAAAATAACATGAAGGACTTCTTGTAAAAGACAGGCGGACGGACGGACGGACGGACGACAACATGGCAAGTGTAATACTCGAAATTAAAACTGCCTAAAATCCGGTGTCCTGGTATTAACTAATACAAGACACAGTTGTACCCCTGTTGTACAGCTACCCTTGCAGACCTATTAATAGTGGTCTTATACGAAGTGCTCTGATCAAAGCCCCTACCTGTGATAAGCGGGGCAACATCGTGCAAGCTGCCAACCGTACGCCATCCGTAGATTTATACAGGGTGTTTCACGTAACTTGTGCCAAGCATTAAAAAAAAAGTGGTTAGCCGCAGCTGAATGAAACCAACGGCATGTGGTTTGCCGTCATGTGGTGCACCTTAGAGTATTTATTTATATTCCGAGTAATTAGTTAATTAACTAAGATGAATTATGCAAATATTTTAATGATCACTTTAGGGCCAAGTGCGGTTCGTTCCGTTCAGAAACGACCGATCCAATTTTTTTGTGGCAACGTACAAGATGCAGGGCGATATTTTTTGACGTTTAAAGAAGGCCCACGAAATGTGAAATAAAACCACGTGACTGCGCTCATGCGCTATCGTATTGCAGCGCTCTGAATCGCGGTTGGTGGGAAAGCACCGCGCGCGCGGACCATGGCGAAGTGAGCGGCGCCGGCTCTGGGCATCAGCGTCACAGCGTGTCAGCATCCTTGGCGCTGGCACACGGAAAGGAAGCGCCGTCGTCCCTGATAAGCGATACGCTCGACGCGCGGTTGAGAGCGCTGCGATACGTTAGCGCCCGAGCGCAGTCACGTGGTTTTATTTCATGTTTCGCGGGCTTTGTTTGAGCCGCGAGAAAGGTCGCCACGCAGCATGCACGTTGTCACACAAAAAAAGGATCGGTCGTTTCTGAGCCCCCTCTACAACACAATGAAACGCACTTGGCCCTAAAGTGAATATTAAAAATTTGGCATAATGTATCTTACTTAATTAGCTAATTAAGCGGTATAGAAATATACTCTAAGAGCGCCACATGCTGGCAAACCATGTACCATTTGTTTAATTCAGCTGCGGCTAACCACTTTTCTTTTTTAATTCTTGGCACGAGTTACGTGAGACACCCTGTACATGGTCTTCATCCCAAATTGTAGTTCGACATTGCTGAAGGAAATCAGTTGTATCTGTCGTCGGCGTCGAAAGTTTACGGGCCGTGGGATCTCACAAAATGCCGAATTTTCAACTAGCTTGCGAGACCACAGTCAGTAAAATCGCACAACACTTTGTTGTTGGTATGTAAGTTACACACCCCAGAAATCAGAATAACAGGCTGCGTGCTCAAGTAGCTTAATTGGAAAATTTGCCCTGCGCCATAAAGCCGATGAGGCGTTCATGCTATATGTGTAGTCCCGCATGCTCAATAAGTTCGTAGAAGGTTCCATGGGCTGGACCGTAGATAGTCAAGTGTGCGGCTTGTGTGAAACCCCAGTTTCGCAAGGTGCAGAGGGGGCCTCGAAAACCAATGATGAGTTTTGTCGGCTGTTTCGGGATATGGCACGACGAGCCGCGTTGCTTATTTAGGCGTGTTTTGCGACGGCTAAGGGTTTATATTGTGTCGAGGTTTAGTCGCCCCCACGAACTGTGGGTCGAACCGCCGAGCCACAAGGCTCCAGAGAGTCCAGCACCGCGCGCAGTCTGGGCGCGAGCAAAAGGGTTTGTAGATGACTGGCAACTGCAGAAATGGCAGCGGGAAAGAGAGAGAGAGATAGAGAGAGAGAAAAGCGCCGCCTTATTAGACAGCGACGTGCCAGCCGCCTCGTGCATCATCATCGTCGCGGCTTCTTTTCGGGAAACCGAGCGCCTGAGCGCGAGGCCGCGAAAGGCGCTCTGATGAGCACACACACGCACCGCCCGCCAGGCATGTACGAGGCAAGCTCGACGACTCCGACGGCTGAGAGACATCGCGCGCTCGTTTCTCTTATTTCTCTTCGACGTCATCCGGCGCACGTGGACGCATGTCGGGCTGCGAGGCGACACGAACGCCTGGAACAGCTGTTCTGTTCTTCTTATCTTCTCTCTCTCTCTCTCTGTATTCTTTTTCCTACTTTTCAAGTCGACCGCATGAAAGAGGCCCAGTACGGCAGGCTTGAAGAGACTTTTCAGTTCGAGGTGACGTGTCCATTCAAAGTCAGCATTGTCCAATTACGCACGAATCTCCGTAGCCGAGTTCAAGGATGTGCTATAAGGGCGCACTGAACCGTCTCCTATTTCTGTACCTCACGTTTCAGTTTTTGTCCGCTTATTTACAGTGTAGTATAGCATACGCGCGTGGTGCCTTAATGACTTTATATATACCAGCTGTCGTTTCGTTACAAACAGCTGTATAGCTTGTATGCTTCAATTTACCGCGTCAACTCTGAAATTTCTCAGCCAGCAATGCAGTGTAACGAGAGAAGGCGCTCCGGCCAGTAATCAGTGACACCCGACGAACTGATTACGTCGATGCGCATTTCACACGACAACTCAAAAGAAGTAGCGGTAACGTAATGGTAATGAGCGGCATGCTTGCCCGCCGCCCTCCCAATCTCCTACCCCGATAAGATTGACATATAAAACGCGCGTTTGCGTCACGTTTAAGCACCGTGGCTCGAGCGCTGGCTCGCGTCTCACGTGGGGCACTCGACCCCCTATCTGGGCTCTTAATCTCTTTACGGCCCCGGCTTCCTCGCGGAAGCCGCGCGACGTGGAACGGCAGCAGTACACAACTGGGCGGGTGCAGCTGACGAGCCATAAACCGCGCTCGGCTCATTGGCCGCACCATGGTGTCCATGCGGGAAGCAGAATCCGGTCCTTAAGAGGCCCCGTCTCGCCTGCAGCTCTCTTCCGCCGGGGAGGTCGCGACATTAATGCTCCTCCGCGTCCGCGTTGGCCTTCCTCGGCACCCTTTATTGGCATTTCCCAAACAAGACCTGCATCTTTCCATCACACAGTAGGGTGCACACGAACACGTCGAGTACCAGGACGGCTTCTAACCCCGTACTCTATATCGCTCGGCGAAAACAAGGCGCAGATCATTTTCTCTCTCTCTCTCTCTCTCTGATCGAGTTCGGCGGTTTCACGGCCAAGTGCGGTGGAAGAGTCCTTCCGCACGTCGTTTCCGGCTGACGCCTCTCCGTAGGGTGCTCCACGGCGGAGTCAATTATGGGCAAAAGAGACCTTGCGCCCGTTGCAATCACCTCTATGCTACCACAGCGGGGTGACGGGAGGAGAGAGAGACCGTGCGGTCGAGGCTGCGCTAGAGCTTTCGCGGTTGGCCTCAACAGGTCACGCGTGCATCGTCCTTCCGTTTCGTGCGGTATCTGGCTGCTTCTGCGCTTGACACTCCCCGCTTCGCGGGAATGTACGCTATTCTCCTATTAGTATGGTGTTGTTTTTACATGCTTTGCCGAACAACGTGATTTCTGTCTTTCTTCTTTTTCATTTTTTTTCTCTCTCTCTCTTTGCGAGGCGCCATCGCTACTCGGTGCGACTGCGAGTGTACAAAACGCACACGGATAAGGTACTGTTCCCATATTCTTGCTGGTTTGTTGAAAAAAATTGCTCGTATCCACGCATCTAAGTCGCTTGATTATTGGCATGTGTGATATGCCGACGGATGGCCTATCCTGACAACCAGCAGCAGTGAAGACTGTGTAGTAGAGTTTTGAGACGACTACTTAATAGCTTGCACGTGTGGGCAAGCACTAAGATTTAAGGCACAGGTCACAGCATGAGAAGTTGATCTCAAAAAGATAATTCATGTAGAAACTTTTCCTATATACCCTTTTCCTTTCTTCTACTTTTTTTTTTGCACTTTAGTTGCATATGACAGCTAGATCTCCAGGAAAAGTCGCTATACACCCAACAGTGATTGATGCTCAATTTACACCCACAGTTAAATTTTTGTACAAAGCCATCGCGTCTTATTTTGTTCACGAAGTCGAATCAGCGCAAGTCGAACAGCCCATAATCACACATTGTATATTTTACCTCATTCTGAAGGAAAACTCATTCTTCACACGAAATAAATGTGATAGCACATAACGCTTCTGCTGATGTTGTCACAAGGAGGCTAAAACAACTAAGTCATTTTTTCGACACTGCCTTACTAGAGTCCCATTTCATCATCATCATCAGCCTGGTTACGCCCACTACAGGGCAAAGGCCTCGATCCCGTACTTCTCCAACTACCCCGGTCATGTACTAATTGTGGCCATGTTGTCCTGCAAACTTCTTAATCTCATCCGCCCACCTAACTTTCTGCCGCCCTCTGCTACGCTTCCCTTCCCTTGGAATCCATTCCGTAACTCTTAATGACCATCGGTTATCTTCCCTTCTCATTACGTGTCCTGCCCATGCACCCCATTTCTTTTTTTTGATTTCAACTAATGTATCATTAACTCGCGTTTGTTCCCTCACCCAATCTGCTCTTTTCTTATCCCTTAACGTTACACCTATCATTCTTCTTTCCATAGCTCGTTGCGTCGTCCTCAATTTAAGTAGAACCCTTTTCGTAAGCCTCCAGGTTTCTTCCCCGTACGTGAGTACTGGTAAGACACAGCTGTTATAAACTTTTCTCTTGAGGGATAATGGCAACCTGCTGTTCATGATCTGAGAATGCCTGCCAAACGCACCCCAGTCCATTCTTATTCTTCTGATTATTTCTCATTTGCGGACGTGATAACAGGAGGCGGTATACAAGCGCGTCTGCTGCATTTTCTGTAGCCTTAATAGCAGAGGGTACTATGGTAACCGTTAGCGGCGTACATATGCTTACGTTGTGCTAAACCGATTTAAATACGCACTGGACAATGCACAAAACAACTTAGCCTCTACAACGTCAGCTGCACTGAAAACTGCGCAATTGCAGCGGGAAAGCGAATACCAGCGCTCAGTAAATCTATAGGCACACAAAAGACACCGGCTGTAGCTCAAGTACAGACCATGCCACATTAACAGCAATTGCGCGTGGCTGTTCATCCCCTTGCTAGAAGGTACAACTGCTACCGCGGTATTTATCGCCCCCTTAATGACGGCTCTGGAGCACTTCCGAGGCAGTGAAGAGGGCCATCATTCACGGCCGGTCGGAGCGACGAAAAGGGGTCTATAGTCGCACAGGCATGAAGCAAGGCTCGCATGGCCGACTGTTCGTGCGTCTTTGCTCGCGCCGGTCATTCGTTCGAGGTACGACGGGGAAAAGGTTAGTACTGGCACTTTTGTTGAGGCGATGAACCGCAGTACTGGCCACAGCATCTCGTATGCTGCCTACGGCAGCATGGCCATTCAATGTCATATGAGCGATAATAGGAGGAATCACGATAACACAAGTGTTCCCCTCCGTTACCATCATGTATAAAAGCACAGCGTCGCGAAAACTTAAATAGAAGCATAAAAAACGCTAGTTGCACAGCTATGTAGTGACGTCATCAGAAGGAACATTTGGGGAATCAATCAAAGTGGCATCGACACTTGATTACAATGCATTAAAATGTGCGAAATACTCACCAATCGTGTTTCTGTGATTTGTTTATTTTCTCGTTTTTTTTGTTTTTTTTTTGTCGACAATCTATTTGTAAAGCACATAAAAGTTAAGAATATGTGAGCTTCATTGGCGCACCATGAAAAAATATAGAAAAAGGACAAAATTTACAGAGATTCTGCAGTACAGAATAAACAAGTGCGTTAGGCAGCTCCTATGCCTAGTAGAACCTACCCAGCCCAGTCATTCTTCCGAATGAACTGATGCAGAAGTAATGCTCATGATGGCCTCCGCTTGAAAGCAACTATGAACCGCTGAGAAAATGTCACTTTGTGCATTGACAAGCAGGCGTATTCAACCAAGCATTGCATCCCACTCATCGATGCAGTGTAGTTCCTGACCACGTGGATTAGGTACTACACATCCAAAGACGTATGCCTCGACAGCGCAACGTAAAGAAGGGATTGCGGTTGCACCGACTTCTCATCCGGGTACTATACGACTTCAACGCAAGCATACTGCATGCGTAAGCTTCATGCACTAGGTAGGTTGGGAAGCGAAAACGTAGGGACATCCTGCAGCGTGGCGCCATTGCCAATTAGATGGAGGCCATATAATTGGTTAACGCTGATATGCACGCTCTGCTTGACGGCACTATAATGAACGACAACTCAAGCACATTTTGTTTATCTAACGCTACACTGCTCGGGTTGAATGCCAATCAGAAAAGAACGCACATTTGTATTTTGTGATGAACCCTTGTGGCGGCGTTGACCTGTGGTGCGTGCACAAATGATCTTAGAAATTTGGTGTGCACCGTTAATTCAGGGCGCACCAACGCAACACAATGGCACACATAGAGCATCGCTGCTGACCTTCAGCTACAGGTGGTCTTTCTGGACGCACGCGAATGGTCGTACATTCATACATAGTGCATAGAACTATAGGCGGAAAGTTTTCAATTTATGGGGGGGGGGGGGGGGGGCGACCAGCGTTTTCGAACCCCATATGTATACCGAAGTGATGGCCTTATATGAGAACCTCTTAGGAGACAGTCCAATTTCACAGCCTGAGTCCTCTCCCACCCCCAAGAATCTGGCGTCTGTCGGAGATATAATCTTCCTTCGTGTAATTGTCGTGCACTTCGCTGTCAATAAAACTGCTTCACCTTTCCGGAGAAACTGCTGTGTCTCTCTGCCCTTTTTATCTTTTTTTTTTCTGTGAGTGCGAGTATAAGCGCTCCTGGGCATGACTGCTGTTGATTCTGATTTCGAGTGAATCCGTCTTGGCTTCATTTCGGTTACTGAGTGAATCATGCAGGGTGCCTCAACTACCATGCACCAAGACAAAAGAAGAATAGTTGCGTTACTTGAAGAAAACCTAGTACATATTGTTTCCAGAACAGTGGAGTAGCCTCCAGTAATTATTTCGTTCCTCAAATTTAATTCGACAATTGCAATTAATTCTCTAATTCGAGAAGTACTGTCCTAATTATCAAAGTATCAATGAGGCATTTGTAGACACCCCCAGGCACCCCCAGGCACCCCCAGGCACCCCCAGGCACCCCCAAACAAAACATAACTGCTGTGTTTTCAGCGGCGTATAGTAATTGCGTGCAATTTTTTCCGACTGGCGAACAAACCTCACGAAATATGAAAAATACCACGTGGCTGCCTTCCCACTGGCATCATAAAGCAGCGCCATCAATTAAGCTTATTGAAAGCAATTGCATTGCCTGTCGCAAACCAGAAAAGACAGCGCATCACAGTGATGATGGTACGTACGGAGCACCAACACCAGGTTTCGCGGCTTTGCAGCTATTCCTTCCTCTCTACGTCACACTTATTATCCGTTTCTCAAGCCCGACTGATCACATTGATAACAAAAGTCCCTTGATAACGCAGACGAAGCGCCGCTCTGACCACGCACGAAACGCGGAGAGTAGTGTAATAGGCATAGCATGTTTAAAAATCCCGGCTTTGCTCGCACCGCATCGAAAGAGTACGCGCACAGCTATATTTCGCGCGCGAAACGTATTTCGGACCAGGGCTAAATTAAAGTGACGGCTTTAGTTTTCATACGAGTGTATACGTGCTGCAATAACAGCTTCATGGCATCAAATAAAAGCGAAATAAACAGACAGGGAAGCGACCCACGTGTTCAGAAAAGACAAAACTGATGCGTTCAAGAAAGTAAATAACCACTCCTAAATGAGTCGAATTGGCAATCGGGACGCCTGCACAGAAAACAAACAAAAACTACATGAGATTTCAGTGTGCCTTTATTATCTATGAATTCGTAAGCGCCGTTGAACACCAGGTGCTGCCTAGAGGACGTGTTCGAATAGGTCTCTTTCTGCACATACGCAGTACTGAGTCCGCTTTATCACATCTTCAGTGGCTTTTTTGATGACTGACGTTCGAATTCTATGCGGATATGCGTTATTGTCGTCCGTCTCGATCATGTAAGCACGGTCTTTCATAAAACGCCAAAGAAATAAATAAAGTGGAGAGAGGTCAGGTGACCTATAGCCGGCCAATTTACAGGCCCGTGCCTTCCAATCTATGCGCATGAGAAGTCGCATCCAGCCAGTTTCGTGCTCGGTTGCTGCTGTGTGCTGGTGCTCCACCTTGCTGATACCATAGAAGTGGAAGACGTGACAGCGGGACTTTGCTGAGAAACTCATCCACGACTCTTTCAAGGATTTAGTCCACGTAACGATGTCCAGTCAGTGTGCGATCGAAGAAGATTGGACTGATTATAGCACCGGCGTGAATTCTCCACCCTACTTTGAACGACCACTAGTACTGGTGCCGATTGCGTTTTACCCAGCGTAGATTGGAGTCCCTCCAATAGTGTGCGTTATGCAAATTTACCTGGGCATTTCTGTGAAAACTGTCTTCATCTGTGCACATGATGTCGCTCAAAACGTCCGGTGACTCATTGGCTTTTGTGAGGACTCTATTCGAGAAAGCTAGACGATTCTACAGGTTCCTATCTTCCAAGCAGCGGTACAGGTGAAAGGCTGTCGTTTAGAAACCTCCAAACTGATGACTTGGAAATTGGTAGCAGTGCAGCCACGTACCGCGCGCTAGCGTGAGGGTTTGAGGCCATAAATGCTAGAACATTCGTGCGCATAGGAGAGAACTCAAAGATGGAGTCCTACGCCGCTGTTTCTTAAAGCTGCCCGCTTGTCTCAGGTTTTCATCACTTGTGATGATTGTAGACGCCTTTGGTCTACCGCCACGCTTCCATGACTGATATATATTTGCGGTCTTCTTCGTGTTCTGATTTTCAGCTCATAAGGCAAGGGCAATTTTTACCTTCTGCTCATTAGACAAAGACGCGGCGACTGGGACGAAACAAAATCTACCTTTAAAATTTGCACTGCCGTTGTCAGTTCGCTTTTGTTGTAACAGGTATTGTGGAAAAAAAAATAACCATCCGCGCACCTTATCTACGCTAAGACAACAACTATCAGAACTAACAGCAAACTTGACATGTTACTTCGGCCGAGGCGCGGCAGATAAGGCACTAGCTCGATCACGATGTTTTACAGCGTGGCTAGTCGATTCTTCCGTCCATCTATCGCCTGTACGCCGAAACCTCATCCGGCACAACCCCATGCGAATGCATTAAAAAAAGCGAGAGAGAGAGGCGCGTGATTGGCTGCTGCAGTAGTGACCTCGTTGCTGTCAGTTACCGCCAAGCGAGCGCGCAGCAGTTTCTCTCCGGCTTCGAAATGGGTAGGCCAAGCGTCATACCTACTCCTGAGGAGCAGGCAGCTTTCCATCAGCAAAGCCGGAAGCAGAACCGAGAACGAGCTCGTCTACGCCGTCCCGATGCTGCAGCCTGGGCACAAGAACCAGCTCGTGCAGCCGAGCGCAAGCAGCAACTGCGTACCGAGGATATGGCCGCCTACCAAGCCGTCGTTTAATGGACCGTCGGGATTAACGCAGTAATAAACACCGGGGCCGCACGTTTCAGCTTCGCTGGTTAACCATTTGTACAGAGTGCTTGAGCAGCCATTTTTTTCATCTTTATTTCCTTTATTTCGTTCTGGTTAACTCAGACGATGCCTGCTCGAGGGCGCTGCTTTATGATGTGCGTGGGAGCTCTGTCACACGGCATTCGCCATATTTCGCAACGTTTATTTATCAGTCGGAAAAAACTAGTACGCAATTGGTACGCCGCTGAAGATACCGCCTTTGGATGTCCCTTGGCTGTGCCCACAAATGCCTCACTGACACTCTGACAATTATGATAGTACAGCTGGAGTTACATAAATAATTACAATTACCTAATTAAATCTCAGTAACCAAAAATTACTGGCAGCTACTACACTGTACTGGAAACAATATGCACTAGGTTTTCTTCGAGTAACGCATTGCTTCTTTTTTAAATCTTGGTGCATGATAGTTAGTTGGGACACCCTGTATATATTTATGACCTCTGCATGCAAGTGACGATGTTTGCATCCCTAATAAATGTAAATTATTAGCAGTGTTTTTAATAAGTCGTCAGCTTTGCTTACTGGAAAGACAAACGATACTGAGACGCATATCACTCACGTGCATTTCGCACGCCGTTGATAAAAGATTCTGCCGAAGAAGGCACTAAAATCTACAGGCTTTTCTCAGAGTTAAACAAGCACGTAAAGCATTTTGAAGCGAGGTGAACATACAACAACGTATTCATTCTCTAGGCATAAGCTATCCATACGTTTATAAATAATTTATAATGGGCAACCTCCTTCTCGTTAAAAATACAATAAACTTTGTCCTGTGAATATATTTAAATATATTGTGTATGTGGATGGTGTTCACATTGGAAACTTAAAACAATGTTAAAGTGAGAAAATATAGATGAGGCAGCCGCCATTGGTACTTCTAATGCGCATGTTTTCCTATTGTCAGGATTTGCAGAAATAAAGGAAAGTGTGAATTAAAATCCGAGCACGTCCACAATGACAATGATGCGGTAAGCTATTTGCCACAATAAAATTTTAAGTGAGAAGGTCGACGCAAGTCAAAAGAAACCTCAAATGATGTTGGTGACAAAACTCTGGTAATGACACATTAGGGGGGGGGGGGGAGGGGCAGTCTAGGCTTCGGCATCGCCGGGGGGGGAGGGAGGTCCCTCCCCGTATTCGGCGCCTATGCATCGAACGTCGCAATGTGACAAGGGTGACTCACACGGGCAAGAGACACTCGCAAGAAGAAAAAGAAGACGCGAAATACATGAAGAATGAGGGGGGGGGGGGGCAGTCGTGTACGCACTCCTTGTCGGAGGCGGCGCTGCTGTGCATGCGTACGTCGCGACGTAGTTCTACCACCGCGCTCGATGCGGCGTCGTTCCCTCAAGCTACGCTCCATTCCCCAGTCCCGGACACACGTGCGCGACCGGCATCGCGGCCCGGTCTTCGCCGCGGGTGCAGATAGATTAGACGAAGGCATCGCAGCCGCTGTAGGATCGAGAGCTGTTTGCTTTATTTACGCGCCACCCACAAGGGGGGGGGGGGCGCAGGAAAGCGACGTTGGAAACGCGGCTGTGCACAGCGTCAGACGCTGCAGCGGGCCGGAAATCGGAATGCGGCTCCCTTCCCGGGCTGCTTCCGAGTCGTCGGCCATTCACTTCCGGCCTCCGGCCGGCTAGTCCTAGCTCGCCGTGCGTCGGACGCGCCAGCGTAGCTAGGGAGTGCGCATTTCGTGGCGTCCTCAGTTTGCGTCCGATATGTCTTTGTGTCGCTGCCTTTTTTTTTTCTTCTTTTGTGTTCTTTTTTTGTATAGGAAGTGGGGCGGTGGGGCGGATGAGAACAACGCTGGCAAGCCCCAGGCAGCAAATATCTCCTGAAGGCGCCGCGAGGCACCGAGTGTATCGCCTATGCTCGCCCCAGTTCCGTGCAGCGATCGACAGCGTGGAGCGTTGGCACGTTTCACGAAAATGCAGAACATATCGTGCGTCAATTGCCCCTCACGCATACGTCGTTGACACAATGCCTTCGTTTTTAACTATCGGCCGTCTCGTTCTGAGAACAGATTTCGATCGGATGTAGTCCTTTAACCTCACTGTACTGCTGAGTGTTTCGTATAATCAACCGTTGACTTTGAGACTGCAATCTCTGGAACGTACTCGACCGCTACAGCCTTTCCGGTATGCAGCAGCCGCTCATCTCTACTACAATGCTGCACGCTATTTCCAAAGCGTGGCTTTCGGAACGTCGTTTCGGTTGTTTACACTTCCTGTTCCTAGCGCGTTTTGGTCGCGTGTTGCGACCGAGTGAGGATGCGGTCGCAGGCTGATTACGCGTGTAGCGATGCCAGGCCTTGCAGTAAATGCTGACTGCTGTCACACTTGGGAACGCAGGTACGCGACTGCGGCATGTTTACGCGGTTTTGTTCTCACGTAACATGTAATGCCAGCACTCATGGAAAGCAGAATGCGAAGTCGAACTACACCGGTAACGAATGGTTAACGAACTACACCGATTATTAGTTCACACTAACTTGCCGTGACATCAGAAGTGACACCGCCGTTTTTCTTTTTTCTTTTCGGTTTTCAACGTGACTCGTTGGGAGGAAGCCATGTTGGTAATACATTCGTGAATGTTTGAAATTGGTGGTCGTCAAATAGTGATCCGTTGGTGGGAGGCCCATATAGTGAAATCACTAACGGACGAATCTATGCCTTTACACGTGTAGTATCGTTCTAAGTACAGTATTGGCCAGCCACGACTTGCGCATTGGTCTTGCGCACTACCTTTCGGCATTTCTTAAAAATCTATGCGACGTCCGGGGTTACCAACATTTTCGATAAAAGGTGAACCCGACTTAGCGGGCAGAGGCTGATTTTGCCAACCCCAATTACAGTTTTGGTTCCGTATCGATTCCAGCGGGCACGTGATATTTGATTGATTTCTTCCTGGAAAAAAAAAAAAAGTGCGCGATAGAATCGAGTAAGTACTCGAAGTGTTCGGTCAAGACTTTTCTCAGAATTACTGCGGCCGTTTACGTTTAACAGATTTCACAGACAGAGTGTGCCTCATGTTCAGCTATGCATATGTTTTCGAAAGGCAGGTTTATCGTTTTTTTTCTTCGATTGTGCCATATAAAAAGCCGTCTGTCACACATTTTATTGAAAAGTGAAAAATACTTTATTGAAAGCGGCCCGTGTACAGTGCATTGGGCGGAAGTTAATGAAACCCAAGTGTCCCAAAATAACCCGTGGCCCATCACTACGACGTGCCTCCTAATCATCGAGGTGCTGGCGCGTAAAATGTTCTCCCAATCTCTGGACTGGCTATTTTACCGCCACAGGGTGCAGAGAAATTTTTCTGTTGTGAACGCTGACAGATTGTTCGCGTCCTCTTCGCATAAACTTCAGAAAAATAATTGGCTGAAGGCTTAGCTTGGTTAAGCCTGGAAGATTGCGAAAGCAATACCCTTGGCTGCGCCTTGGTTCGGCTGATGGTGTGGACATGGTTGCCCTTTGTTAAACTTATGCCTATACATCATCGGACATAGCGCAAGGCAGCGCGCCGACCACTGCAAGGAGCCGAGCTGTAGCCCCATTTATCCTCCTAGCGTGACGTCACACCAGTGAGCGCCCTCTCTAGGTAGCGCCGCAGCAGCGGCGCGCAAGGCTTCGCCTCCACCATCGATGCCGCGAGCTGGGGCCCCGTCTCTCGGTCTGGCGTGACGTCACACGGTCACGTGAGCGCAGCTGTGTAAGGAGGCGCCACGACTACCGATGGGCCGGAAGTGCGAGCAGTATTGCTTTCGCAATAAAAACAACTTGTCTTGGGGCATCGAGTGTGCCATACCAAAGTTTGGAGTTTCGTTTACTTCGCTGCAATGCCGAATAGCTCCTTATCTGCACATGGTCATCATAATCATATTCCTCTGCAGCCTATTTTCATATCCAGTGCAGGACGAAGGCCTCTCCCTGCGATCTCCAATTAGCCCTGTCTTAGGCTAGCTGATTCCTACTTGCGCCTGCAAATTTCCTAATTTCATCACCGCAGCTAATTTTTTGCTGTCCTCGACTGCGCTACGCTTCCCTTGGCTATGGCACTGGCTATTTACCCTACGCATTACATGGTTTGCCCAGCTCCATTTATTTTTCTTATTACGTAAACACCGCTTTCTTCCTTTCTCTTGACGTTACGCTTAACATTTTTCGTTCCATCGCACTTGCGCGGTCCTTAACTTTTTGTCGAGCTTCTTCTGTTTCTGTCCAAGTTCTGGCTCCACGTTCCTCCACGAGAAATAGCGAATATTCTGATTTTTCTTTTAGTAAAGTCTATCTATCCTAGCCTATCCTATCCAAGAGAAACTCCAAGTTTCTGACCCATATGTTAGCACCGGCAGATTGCAATGATTGCACGCTTTTCTTTTCAACGACAGTGGTAAGGTCCTTGTCAGTATTTCGTTATGCCTGCCGCAAGCATTCCAACCAATTTTTATGCTTCTGTAAATTTCCTTCTAATGAGCAAAGTCCCCTGTAAGTAATTGATCTAGATAAAGAAACGGATGCACAGACTCTAGAGGCTGACCGGCGATCCTGAATTGTTGTTGCCTTAATAGGTTATTCAACATTGTCTGCTGCCTATTAATCTTTGCCCGTTCATCTATCACTTTTTCTGAGAATATGCAACAGCTCCGACTGCACACACACACACACACACACACACACACACACACACACACACACACACACACACACACACACACACACACACACACACACACACACACACACACACACACACACACACACACACACACACACACACACACACACACACACACACACACACACACACACACACACACACACACACACACACACACACACACACACACACACACAGTCGCTAAGGAAAACCAAATAATAATAATAATAATAAATGAACCACGGAAGGAGAAAATGTGCTGTAATAAAACGCACTGTCATTGTAGAATTGATATTGCCACGCTGAGAGGCAAAGACACAGACACACACACACACACACACACACACACACACACACACACACACACACACACACACACACACACACACACACACACACACACACACACACACACACACACACACACACACACACACACACACACACACGCGCGCGCACGCACACACACACACACACACACACACACACACACACACACACACACGCACGCACGCACGCACGCACGCACGCACGAACACGCATATATGGTTCCCTATATTGGACCATATATTGGACAGGCCAATCGAGCGTATACTGAATATTAAGATTATTTTACACTGGAAAAGAAAATCTTACTTGATGCATGAGGCATTTCTGACCTGAACATAGGCTTTGGCATCCGCTTGGGGCCTCCGACAAGCTTTTCGTACCGATAAGGGAGCCTGCAAATAAAATCAAACAAGCCACATACTCGGTTATAAAGGGGACTGCGACGTCGTTTGCTGGAAGGCTTACAGCATCGCTTTGTGACAAATAACCATCGCTCTGTCAATCGTAGTCGCTAAGGAAAACCAAATAATAATAATAATAATAAATGAACCACGGAAGGAGAAAATGTGCTGTAATAAAACGCACTGTCATTGTAGAATTGATATTGCCACGCTGAGAGGCAAAGACACAGCAGGCGCAGTCCTGGCAAAGTATCGTCCGCTGTAATAGTATATGCTTTAGGCGCGATGCATTAGCGAGCAGGACGCTATGTCGATGCTTTAGATGCGAAGCTTCTCTAACAGAGCTGCCCGCAGGCACCGGCACCGCAAAAATGCGACAAGAAGCGCAAAGATTAAGCGCTGCAGGTGCATATCCTGGCTCCTTTCATTTTTGCAGAGAGGGGGCGAACGAGGGAAATCATGCTATAGTTCCTGTTCTGATTGCAGCATCGGCAGGTGGTATCATTTACAGTATCGGCATCGCTATTCGGAAATGTCGCCGTTTCACTCTGCCAAGGTTCTACACTCTGCTCATTCACAAGGGCATTCGAAGTCTAATACAGCGCCCAGCGTTCACGAAAAAGCACATATCCAACACTTTCAGTTGTGTTCATGTCTCTTTAAGATTACATAATTCTGCACATGCGTTTTCTTTTCTTTGGTGCGATAGCCGTTATGAGTAGCTTTTCTTCATCGGCACCATATTGCCGATACCACATTTCTGAAACACCGCGACATCACTTGCGAGCTTGAGGCTCTTCGCTTTCGAAATTGAACGAGACGTAGTGGGTTGCTGAGAGGATGCCACGTTTACTCCCCTAAATGCGTTTATTTCAATGCACATCCCAACGCAATAACAGACTCTACAATGTTACGATGTCACACTACGATGTACAGAGATTATAGAGCCTGAAAACTTTCCTGTAAGAAAGGTTTATCTTCCTATTATACCATATTCACCACATTAGAAGAAACCGGCTGCATGTGCAAGGAAATCTGCCTTAGTATAAGTATATAATCTGCCTCTAGATAGCAGAGCTGCGGAGTGGCAGCTCCTGAGTTGGAATGATTACAGAATGAGTCCACGTTTTCAAACAGCCGGAATGAAATGGTCATGGAATGATGGCGCCAGTCAAGCGGGTTGAATGGGATTGAAATGGAAGCCCGAGATTCCGCATCGGAGTTTGAATAGAAGATAGCCACGTAGTCCTTGGTTTTAAGCGAGATTACAAAGCCACTAAATTTGCCAATTAGACTTATCGATAGACTTGACCATTTTATGACAAAATTACAAGTGGCATCAAGATCAATTCAAGCGAAAAGGGGAGGGGGGACGCTATGGGAAATTCGTGTGCGAAGTTAAATGCGTATGAATGAAATGCAGTCTTTGTACAAAAAAATTCTTTAAGTAAGGGCTCAAAAGTGTCATAAAGAATTTATCGGCTGTTATCTTCATTTTCTTTCATCGCTTGGGTTGTCACGCGGCATAACTTAATGGTTAAATTAGATATGAAGGCTAGTTTCATGCAGATACAACAATAACGACTTATAAAACGTGTTGTCCATGATTGATCTTTCATAGTCTTCTGGTTGGTTCCTAACTTCAAACCTCTAAGTACACTTTCTCGGACTGTATTCGTCTCGAGGCACGTCCAAAGCAGGTGACGGGCATCCACTGACGATGCAGGAGGGGCGCTCTTTAGACAGTGGACAACGTTTCATATGGTTGACCACAAGCACGAGTTATGGCTGATAGGAAGGCCGCTCCGGCCCGAAGTCTCCGTAGAGAGGCTTCCTCCACCCGAGAAAGATTGCGCGGAAGGGAGCGGAGATGCGGCTGGACATTTCGCAGCGTGCCGACAGAACTGTACGTTACGCTAAGTGTAAATTTTATGGCAATCGGGGCATTGAAAGTGTAAAGTATTGCGAAGTTTCAAAATTTCTGGCCTTCTTATAGGAGCATTACAGGTATTTATTGAATCCTCGTTTTTCTTTTTGTTTGTTTCTTCTGTATGTTCATGCGTTATACGAGGTGTGCAGTACTTTTTAGCGGTGTGCTCGGGGAATTCAACGGGGCACTTTGCTTACAATTGCTTAAAATTAAGTACAGTATTATTAGTAATGTATAGTATTAGTATATTAGTATATTAGTATAGTATAGTAATAAGTATTAGTAAAATTATTAGTAATGGCTACGCGAAGTTGTCAGGGCATGAACTAATTACAGTCTTATCAGTAAATTGCGTATGCAGGCGATCCACAACGTCCCGGTTGGACTTTAAGACCCAACGCCGGATTTATGCCGCTGTCATGGGAGAAACTATGATGCAATACAGGATGAAATTTTGCGGAATTTCGGGGGGAGGGTGATATTACAGTCACTGTTTTCGCTAAACAAATTTGTGTAGATGAGTCACTCTGTTTGTAAACAAGTTCCTTAACTAGTGCTGGAAAACGTTACATTGACGCATATGACGATTGTCATATGCGGGCTACATTTTATAGCATGCGGTGTAATTAAATTCAGCTGCATTTCACCTTGCAAGTTCTCAAAAGATACAGCTTCGCTAGAAATTTGGTTCATATCAGCCTGCTATCAGTCTCTTTCTTTTGCTTTAATGTTCCTCTAGTGTACGTGTGCTGTAAAATATGTGTAAGAATAAATATTTTATTAGTTTTCAGTAATAAGCAAATAAAAGCAGCAATGGTTATCTCATAAATAACTTAAGGAGAACCGTTTCAGCTATGTAAGTATAGTCCCACCAAGAAATCCATATATTGAGCATCGTCGCATTTGAAGGATAGTTTCATATCTCTCTCCCTGTGAATTTCTCTTGTCGGATATTTCTGTGAGCCGAGGGCTGTCAGAATGACTACATAGTTTTCAACAACGTCTTTTGTCATCGCATCTCTTGTCACAGCTCCGTTGTCGCCCTCTATAAATTCTTGTGAGGGCCTAAAGGTAAGGGTGTTACCAGTACTTCAAGAAGACACCCTTAATGGTGCAGTCATTTTTACAGTGAACCAGCCCATATTGAAACAGGAATATAACATGAAACAGGAACAAGAACGTGCACCGAAGAAGCAGCGCTGGATCCTCGCCGTAATCTTCTGCTTTTCTCGCTTAAATAGAGGAAAACTTTCGCAAATGTTGAAGACCAACTTGAGCAAAAATCATGGCTGTATAAGGCAGAAGCGATCGAGAGTATCACGTATTCGCAGTTGAGCCTAAATATTATAGATGTTCTGTTCTTCAGCAGCGCCAACGCGCGAACACTTCGACTGAATGAAAAAAACAAGAAAGTCGCAGTGTTGCGCCTTACACTTTGTAATCTCTAAATAAATTTCCCTTTGTGATCATGGAGGGTGCGGTAGATCCTGCCTGAGGGTCGGATTGACAGAAACTCGAGTCCACTACGTCGCCTTGATCGACACTCTTCCTCATTGGAAGCGCTTCATGTCGAGTACAGAAGTTTGTCTAGCAGGCGCGGCCGCTGTTACAGGCGGCACGCTTTTGGGCATTTAAGGCGAAAGCCTTAGATGCTCCATCAAGCGTCCGGCGTTAAGATTCGATGGCAAGAAAACCCACCTGACCAAGCCATGGCGTCACGTTCCCGGTGCCGGACCTGCTGCGTCTCGCA